>NW_027459409.1:202500-332501 GCF_050624435.1 Tenrec ecaudatus | reverse complement strand
GAATGCCAGTACTCAAGTCAAACAAACCAAACTGACAGCCATCGAGTCTTTGCCAACTCATAGTGACCCTATTAGACAGGGTAGAACTGCCCCTCAGTTCAGCTCCCAGCCCTGGAGGCCCACCAGTTCCTCGTTATTATCATGAGGAATACTATTTTCACAAGAGCATTACATACCCCTAGAGACTAAACCATAAAGCCATATAGGCTTTGACCATCAATTCTGATATGCTTTTTCCTCAAACTGATGGGTCATTTGATGGAATCCTTGTATTACTTCCCTAACATAAAAATTAATCAAGCAAAGGAGATTCAGTGCTCAGTACTACAGCCCCCTATTTAGAGATTAACTCTTAAAAACCACCACCACCACCACCACCACCACCACCACCACCACCACCACCACCACCACCACCGCCACCTTATCTATGTTGATAAAAACTTGAGTAGGCTGTATAAATATCTCAAGTATTTAGGATAAAATGGATTCTTATTCTACTGTCACATATTTAGTTTGAGTTATGTGTTTCCATCTGAACACAAATTAAATAGACCTTATTGACATCTTTTCAAAATGCCATAAAAATTAAATGATTACCTTAAAAGATACTCAGTATAATTAGGCATCAGAAAAATGTACATCAACACTAGAGCGAGATAGTGTTTCAATCCATCAAGATGACACTAGCCAAGAATATTAAAAATACCATTGAGTGCTGGAAGAATGAACAGATTTGTGTCAGAAGAACAGTCTGAAAGGTCCTTAGAAGCAAGCACGGGGAGACTTCACATGCTTTGGATATGTTATCAGGAGATGCCAGTCCCTGGAAAAGGCTGAAATGTTAGGTTCAAGTATAACAACAGTTTTGAAGATGGTGTAGGACTGCGCAGTGGTTCATTCTGCCTTGAGTTGGAACTGACTCAATAGCACCTAATGCTAAAAGCTAGATGCTTTTGATCCTAAATGAAAAGTGGATGGTCCAGCCTCCATACCAGCTACGTGGACAACTGCCCCTCCCCCCAGAAGAATTTACTTTAGAAGACGGCACTGAACCTGTAGCTAGGGGAGATGGACATGTCTGATCAGAGCACACAGGGGCAAATGAAGGGGGAGGAAGAGAGTGGAGCACACACTGGTCCACCAGGCTTGGAGGATGATTTTGGCACTCTGAACAGCCAATGTACAGAGTGGACCATATGGCTGATCCCACTATGAGACATGCCATCCCTTGCTGGCCCAGAGCCCTATGGGGACAATACCGGAGACTCTGTGTTGGGACTGACCCGACTGGCCCTCCAACACGGAGGCAAATCACTAAAAGCATGCAGCAGAGCAACCATGAGAGCAGAGCGGGTAGCCCCTGAGGGAGTACAAAGGACAGACTCTGGGGCCAGAGCATGATACGCCATCAGACCTGACTGAAGGACACACCTATAGAAAAAAAAATCAGACCTTGATCTATTTACAGGTTTTTCTTTCTTAAAAAATTTTTTTGTCTTTTAATTAATTTACTCTTTTATTGATCATTGGTTTTCTGTTGTTGTTTTTATTTGTCATCACAGTGTTCTCACCCATTGCCTATCTTGCTATGGTTTGATTTTTGGTGCATATTATTATCTCAACAGATCTATCTAGATAAGATAGGCTGGAAGAATAGTCTGGAGGAGAAAACAACAGGACCAATGGTTCCCGGGGACATGGGAGAGAGAGAGGAGGGGGTAAGGAGGTGATGCTGACCAATCCAGCGACAGGGGAGCAACAAGTAATCCAAAATCCGTCGCAAGGAGGGTGTGAGAAGCCTGGTAGGTATTCAGCAAGGGCAATGTAACCAAGAGAAATTACTCAAACCCAAGTGAAAGCTGAGCATGATAGTCGGACAAGAGGAAAGTAAAAGTAAATAGAGGAAAGAACTAGGTGACAAAGGGTATTTCTAGAGGTCTACATACTGGCATGTACATATGTAAATATATTTATACAGGAGGGTTCGTAAATAGATCAACGTGCATATATTTATAGACTTAGTATTAAGGCAGTAGATGGACATTGCCAAATACTTACTCAATGCAAGAACACGTTATATTAAATTGGCATTCCATGATGAACACCTTTCCAACATGATGGTTGAAGAAAAATGTGTGCACTAGCAAATGTGGTGAAGAAAGCTGATGGTGCCTGGCTATCAAAAGTTATAGCATCTGGGATCTTACAGGCTTGAAAATAAAGAAGCGGCCATCTAGCTCAGAAGCAACAAAGCCCACATGGAGGAAGCACACCAGCCTGTGTGACCATGAACTGTTGAAGGGATCAGATATCAAGCATCAAAGAACACAAAAACCATGTCATTGTAAATGAGGGTGAGTGCAGAGTGGAGACTCAAAGCCCATTGGTAGGTAACTGGACACCCCCTTCCTGAAGGGATGTGGGGAGGAGATAAGCCAGTCAGGGTGCAGGGTAGCAACAATGAAACATGTTTCCTCTAGTTCCTAAATGCTTCCTCCCCCCACTATCATGATCCAAATTCTACTTTACAAATCTGGCTAGACAAGGGGATGTACAGAGAGATCGCCTTGGAGATTGGGTGGATGTTCCCACAGTAGCGTGGAGCCTCACAAGTGGTGGTCAGGCGTTTCCCCCAGTCACTTGTAGGACCTCAGGATTTAGGCTGGGGATGCCCCCACTTTTTATAGGGGAGAACAACCTGTGGCCTGGTGTGTGGGAGAGGACCAGCGTGAATTCCCCAGCTGCTTGCCACACCAATAAGTGGGGGGTGGGAGCTCCCTCAGTTGGGCCTTCAGGTTTGCCCTAGGCAGAGGGGAGTGGCCTGGAGACAGCTATTGTCTTGTGATGGGAAAGAGAGTGAAAGGAGAGGAAAAAGAGAGAAAGAGGAAGACACAGACTGGGGCAATAATGCCAACCAGACTGACAACCACTCACCCACACACAACTAAAATGCACAGAGTAAACAAAGGTGACAACAGTAAAAAAAAAAAAAAGAAAAGAAAACAACTAAAAAGGAGAACCAAATCTGTGGAGGCTGTGGTAGGAAGTAGAGAAGAGCTAGATGGAGCGGAGAAAAGCAGAAAACCTGTAAGAAGAGTCCAATAAAAGGAAAAAGAGAGAAGAGAAAAGGAAGGAGGAGGAGAGAGTATTTTTTAAATGGTTAAAGAAATAACTGCCCCTGTGTTATGCTGTGTGTAGCTCTGACTCGTCCTGTGTGCAGTACTGTCTTAGGGGTCAGGCTGCCCACTAGGAGGACAGGGTTGCCCTAGGCAGAGTGTAGGGCTCTGGAAACCAGCAGTGGTATGTGCAAGCAATGAGAGGGAGCAGAGAGAATCGTACAAGCTAAGAGAGAGGTGAAGAAAGCAAAGACAGAAAGAGGAAAGAAAGAAAAAGAGAATAAAGAGAAAGAAGGAAATAAATCCAACTGAGTTCACTAAGGTTGGCTGTGATGGTAAAGAGCAAGGAGAGAGAGAAGGAGGAAATAAAGTATAAAGTAGTAGCTGATCCCTGATTGCTTGGATGAAGGGCCAGAGCGGTTTAGACACTGCTCCAACATGGCAGGGCAGTGTGCCCTTTTAATGCCGGGACCCAGTGGTGCTGGGCAGAATTGCCCTAGTTGACGAGATCACCTTAGAGGCATGACGGAGGTTTCTTCAACGGTGCAGCGCACTGTAGGTGTTTGTCCCAGGTGCCTTGTGTGGTGTACAGCACTCCCACACAAGGCAGGCTGGAGTGCCTCCTGCTATTTGGGTTGATTTGCCCTAAGCGGAGGGAAGTGACCTGGAAGCCTTTAGTGGCATATGAGAGGAGAGAGTGGGAGAGAAGAGGAAAAAGAGGGGAAAAGGGGAAAAAAGAGGGATAAAGAAGAAAGCGAGTAAATAAAAGCCCAACACCAACCTGAGCACGTTGAAACTGAGTGCGGTGGAAAAGTTAGAAGGGCTAGTGAATAAAGTGAGAATAAGTAGAGCAGTGGGTAAGGAGGTAATGATACTTGATCACCTGTCCTTGAGGCCAGAGGAATTCCAACTCTTCCTCAAGGTCACGGGGTCATGGACTTGTAAGGTCTCTCTCTCTGGCCTAAATTCCAACCCCAGTCCTTGGCTCCCCGCGAGAAAAATTTCATGCGGAAGCCAGGCTCGTGATCCAAGTGAATTTAATGAGAGTTAAAAGAAGCTTCAGGTTTTACAAGGCACCCATAGGATTCCTTTGACCATGGGGCCTGGCAGAGACTGCCTCAGGTCATGCAAGGATCTCTCTCCTCCCAGGAAGACGACCAGACCACCCCTCTCCCTTCTGGTTCCTGCCTTTTCAAGGGTTCCCGGGGAGGCTGGTGAAGGACCCCAGGTCAATCCCATTGGCTGAACTGCAATCATCTGGCCCAGGTGGGCTGCTCCAGGTGCAACATCCATCGGAGCCCACGGGCAGGAAAATCCAGCTTTCCTATGCTGGCTCTCCTGGGCATGCGTTAATGGACTTTCCCATCCCTGATGTAGGGTTCCACAGATGCTGTGTGAGATTACTCACTTCATGTGAGATTACTTCAAAAGCCCCCCCCCCCGCGCCAGATGAGCCCGGCCTCGGCCTCGGCGGGCGGCGGGGCTGCCCTCTCGCCGCCCTCCAGCGCCCCTCTCGCCGCCCTTTAGGGGCCGGGCCGCGCTGAGCCGGGCGGCCGCCGGCCGGGGCTGGGGGTTGGGAGGGGCGGGGGTCACGGGCGGGTCGCTCGTTCGGCCGCTGGCGGGGGGCGTGGCCGGGCGGCCGCGCGCGAGGCCGGGCCAGCGGCCGCCACGCCCTCGGGCTCAGACTCCGACTCCGGCTCGGCTTGCCCTGGCGGCGGTGGCGCCGTGAGGAGGAGTCCGCGCTCCTCTGTGGCGGCGGCGGCGGCTGGCTCCAGGCCGGGTTTTGGCGCCGCCCGCCTGCTGCCTCCTGGCGGCTCCAGAACTCCAGCCCCCTCTCTATCAGCCTCTCACTCCGTCTCAATACGTCTCAAGATGGCGGCCAATGTGGGATCGATGTTTCAATATTGGAAGCGCTTTGATTTACAGCAGCTGCAGGTCAGGCTTCTCTCTCGGCCTCTCGCTCGGGGGTGGGGGCTGCGGGCGGTCGCGGCGTCCCCGGGGGGCGCCGGGCTGCCTTGCCGCCGGGGAGCCGCGGCGGAGGGGAGGAGGGGGGTGCCGGGGAAAGCGGGGCCGACTCGGGGACAAGTCCCTCTCACTCCCCGGCCCCCATTGATAACTCGCTTGATCGGAAATTGATCCTCTTTGTTCAATTCATCGATCAGCCCAACATGGCGCCGGCAGCCGCCGCCGCCGCCACTGCTGCCCCTGGTGTCTGCCCCCTCCCCTGGCGCCCCCGGCCCCGAGCCGCCGCCGCCGCCGCCGCCGCGGGACCGGGAAGGGGGCGGCCCCAGGCGCCAGCGGGGTGCGCAAAAAAAAAACAAAAAAAAAAAGAACCTGAGGAAAGTTGTGTTTTTCATTGCTGTCTCATACCCTGTATTCTTTTATCTCCTCTCTGAGATCCTTCTGTAAGGGGATGTCCAGTGCACTGGAATTAGGTTTTGGGTCTTTACCCGGCCGTCCCCTCTCATTCTCCATGATAAGATTTTTTTGTTCTCATGATGCCTGTTGCCTTATCCCTTTGAAACTTTGTGATCACACAGGCTGGTATGCTTCCTCCATGTGGGCTCTGTTGCTTCTGAGCTAGATGGTTGCTTCTTTACCTTCAAGCCTTTAAGACCCCACACGCTATATCTTTTGGTAGCTGGACACCATCGGCTTTCTTCATCACATTTGCTTATGCAGCCGCTTTGTGGTCAGTGATCGTGTAGGGAAGGTGAGCATCGTTTAATGCCAATTTAATAGAACAATGTTCTTGCAATGAACGAGTCCTTGAGCGGAGACCCTATGTCCATCTGCTACCTTAATACTAAATCTATAAACATATGGACATAGATCTATTTCCCCATGCCCCTTTGTAAATATATGTACATGCCTTTATTTAGACATCTATAACTGGCCCTTGCTTCCCAGCTCACTCTTCTATACCCTTTGATTTTCCTCTTGTGCCCACTGCCATGCTCAGTCTTCCTTTTGGTTTCAGTAATTACTCTTGGTTACATTACCCTTGATCACGCCCTACCAGGCCTCGTGCATCCCCCTCACCACCGATTTCCATCACTTTTTGTTCCCTTGTCTCTGGGTTTCTTTACACCACTTCCTTTCCCCCCACCGTGCTCACTCCCATGCCCAATGGAAAGGGCCGGTCACATGTTTACTCCTCCAGATTGTTCATCCAGCCTCTCTTAATTAGACAGACCTGTAAAATTAATAACATGCACAAAATAAGACTGAGCAAAACCAAGCAGCGAAAAGAAAAAAACAAACAAAAATGTAAACAAAACCCAACCAAAATCCAATGACACTAAAAGAAAACAACACTAACCAAGAAAGAAAAGTACAAGGACTGTGTGGTGAACTTTAAGAGTGTTTTCCTGTCCAGTCTGTTGGGGCACCGAGCCCTGACCACAAAGTCCACCTTTGGCATTCCCCGGGGACTTTGATGCTCCATTTTCTTTCCCTTCCGTTGCACTCTCTTAGTGTCATGCCTCGAGGTGGCAGGATCAGTTCGGGCGCAGCTCCCACACTGTGTCTCCAGTGTTGTCCCCTCTAGGGCTATGGGTCTTTGAGGGACGTTTCTCATCGTGGGGCTGCCCGTGTGGTCTTCTCTGTGGACTGGCTTCTCTGATTGGGAACATCATCCTCAAGGTGTATTGGGCCAGGATGTGCTCCTTTCTCCCCTCCTCCCCCTTGTTCTGCCCTGTGTTCTCTGATCAGATATGTCCCTCTCCGCGAGCTGCAGATCCGGTGCCATCCTGTGAAATACAATCTTTGGGGGCTGCAAGGATGTTGGTGGGTGGGTGTCAGCTCAGATCTTTTGGGAGTCCAGGAGATATTGACTGTTCGATGGGCACAGTTCTGTGGGGCACCGTGCTCTTGGTCCAGACGCTGGTTGTGAATATGACTTTGTTTTTAACCAGTTGTGTGTCTCTGGGTCAACTGCTATGTGTTTTTGAGTGAGTTTTCTCATCTGGAAAGTAAATGTACTGGATTATCCAGACTCCCATGTCAGCAAGTTATCGAGAGGAGTTAATCAGAGGCTATTTCATATAGTGTGTACCTGCGCGCTGCAATCTAGACCTGGGGTGGCAATTATGAGCTCAGGATAGAGATGGTGTCCAGGAGGTAACATACGTGGCTCCATATTGAAACAGGAAGCCCACTGTGGAGATTTGGTCCTTCCGTTGATGTCCACTGGCCACCTAGTCTCCTGCTATAACTGCTTCACTGGCTCAGCAGCTGAGCCAGGAGCCAGTGCAATCATAACCAGGTGGCTACCTCGGAAAAAGGGCAGATAGATATTTGTTATCTTGTTGTCTTGGGGAGCCCACCTAACCTCCATGCAAACCTTCTGGTGTGAGTTATCTGTGGAAGGAATCATAGGCTCACAGTAATTCACATCTTTCTTTTTGACAATGTGCCCGTATTCCTTTCTGAACCTGAGAAGGTGGCCCCTGTGTCCACCAAGAAATTTACTGGCTGGCCTCCTACATGGAGAGTTAGCCTGGGCTTTTGGCGGCAAAGTGAAACAGAGCCCTGACCCCTTTATTCAGCTTCTTCAAGCATTATTGTCTCTTGCTTGGGTCTCTCTAGGTGCAGATGAGGCCCGTCCACTCTAGTGGAGGGTCGTGCACCTCTCCTGGGGTTTTCAAAGCACTGATTTTTCCAGTGTCGTTCTTTCCTGCAGTAGGCACATTGATCCTTCCCCATGGCTTGGCGGTGCCCACAGGTTAGTCTCTCCGTGAGTGGGCCATGCTCTCCTTTTCCTGAGTCTCTAGGGTCTCTCATGGCAATTTCTAGTATTTTAGCTAGTTTCTTTGTCTCTGTCGTGCTAGGGTCATCTCTGTTGTTATACATTCAATGAGCCACTTGTACCAAATCACTAAGATTTTTCCCTTTAAACCATTCCAACTTCTTTTTCATGTCTGAGGCAGACTGACTGAGTCATAAAGGCAATACTTATTGCCCTCCTGTTCTCGGGGCCTCCGGGCCGTGAAGGGTATAAAGCCCATAGGCTTCCATCAGCCACTCTAGAAAGGCAGGCGGACATTCTCTTATAAGAGCCTGAAAATTCTCACTGACCTTAGATAAATTCATAGGTTTCCTAGCTCTTCCGCAGAGGGTCATGTAAGAGCAACGGGTGATACCTGGTAAAGCCCTCTGGGCCTTGCTAGGAATTGAGATCCCACATTGTTGGTGTAGTGTCCAAAAGAGTTTCTCTCAAGTGGGGAGTGCCCGCTCGCTGACCATCAGGTTCGCTGACTGCTTACTGGGCCTCTGTCTGGAAGGGCTACCCTTCCTCCGTTTTGAACAGCAACTGGAGAAGTTGCTGGCAATCATTCCAGGTGGGCTGATGAGTATGGAAGACATAACAGTACTAGTGTGTGTGTGGGGCTACTGGTTGGGGGTGGGGGTGAGGTTGGGGGGCCGGTGGGAGAGGGAGTTACTCAATAAGGGCATGTTAGAAATTTTCTATTTCTGTCCCCTAGAAACCTTATAGGGCGGGGGTGGAACCAAAGGGTCTGAAGCCTTCTCTCCCACTCCCAGAGTTCTCCTGCAAAATGGTATAAAACCAAGTAGGGGAGAGAGATCGGGAGGGGAGGGAAAAGGAGGGGGAGAGGGAGAGTTTGGGGGAGGGGGACGGAGAGGGATGGGCTCCACCTATGTGGTTTTGGGACCTTGTAACGTTTGTTTTTCCAGTCCTGCCATGTTTCCTGAAACCTTGGAAACAAGGACCCTTTCTTTGAGGGAGGGAGTAAGTCTTTTATATTTGCAGGCTTTTTAGTGGCAATGTCAGCCCACACTTGAATTAAAGGAATCAGATCGTGATGTCCTGGTTCCCCTTAACCATAACTATGACCTCTTAGTAATAGGGGATGGGAAAACTAGTCTTGCGTGGGTCAATCAGGGACTCCTTCTGCCCCATCACTTTTAAACAAATTTTAGTGTCTCCAAGCTTTTGGGTTGAAACCACATCCTCTTGGTGAACACCTAGAGCAGGGGTCCTCAAACTACAACCTGTGGGCCACATGCAGACAGTCGAGGACATTGATCCTTTCTGTCGGGTGTATATGCCCCCTTTTTTTTTAACTTCAAATCAAGATGTGCAGTGTGCACATGAATTTGTTCGTAATTTTTGTTTTTTTTAAACTATAGTCTGTCCCTCCAATGGCCTGAGGGACAGTGAACTGGCCCCCTTGGTAAACAGTTTCAGGACCCCTGCCTTAAGGTATCCTGGACTTAGGGGTTACTAATCTCCCTGCCCTGAAACATCCCTGCTGTTGTGGGAGGCTACCCGCAACCCGTTGTGGGAGGCTACATGGGAATTTGGACCCCGGGTAATTTACAAGCCTTTACTCCAATTGAACCCAAGAAAATTCAAAATGGCTTAGGCAGTTACTCTATTTTGGTCACTTTTGACTCGTCCTGCACTAGCCCATTATTTCCATTTAACTCTATAACGCGAAGCATGATGTTTTCATAACATTAAAAATGTATATATTAATACATATATATATATATTTATAACTATGAAAGTCCACAACAAAAAGAAAATTTTTTCCCAAAATTAAAATTGAAGCGTTATAGGGTTAAAAAGAAGGATGGGTCTTATCAGCGGGTCCAAGACCTTAGCATCATAAATGAATCAGTTTGTACTATTTAAGAGTGTAAAAAAAATTGATGGAGGGATTCAGAGAAAATGGCGACCAGATAGGACCCATCTATCTGGAGCTCCTGCTGCCAGACCAGAAAAATAGGAAATTAGGTGAAGGAAACGGAGAGGCGGAGTTTTTTGTTCCCTTGTCTCTGGAGTTCTTAACACCACTACCTTTCTTCCCACCTCCCTCTCTCGCATGTCCTCCAGGATGTGCAGTTCCGTTTTTTTTTCTCCTCCAGATTGTTCGTTCAGCCTATCTTATTTAGACAGACCTGTAGAGGCAATAACATGCACAAAAACAAGAAAGAACAAAACCAAGCAGCAAAATAAACAAAACAACAAAAATCCAATTACAATAAAAGAAAACAAAGGTCAACAAGATAGAAAAGCTCATAGATAGTTTAAGGACTATGTGTTGGCCTTTAGAAGTGTTTTCTAGTCCAGTCTTTTGGGGCACCAAACCCTGACCCTAAAGTCCACCTTTAGCATTTCCTTGGGATCTTGCTGCTCCTTTTACTTGCTCTTCTGCTGTACCCCCTTAGTGTTATGCCTCGGTGTAGCGAGATCAGTTTGGGGGTAATTCCCACACTGTGTCTCCAGTGTTGTCCCCTCTAGGGCTATGGGTCTTTGAGGGACGTTGTGTCTCGTCGTGGGGCTGGCCATGTGGTCTTCTATGTGAACTGACTTCTCTGAGTGGGAACATCATCCTCAAGGTCTGGTGGGACAGGATGTGCTCCACTCTCCCCTTCTCCCCTTCATCTCTGTGTGCTCTGATCAGATAATGTCTCTGTCCAGGAGATGCAAATTCAATGCTATCCTCTGAAATAAAATCTTTGGGAGGGGTTGTGGGGAATATCTGCTCAGATCTTTGGTGTGTCCAGGAGAGAGGGACTGCTCGGCTGGGCACAGCCACGAGGGGCTCAGAACTCTGGCTCCAGAAAATGGTTGTAAGTTTGGCTTTGTTTTTAACCAGTTGTGTGCCTCTGGGTCAACACCTGTGTTTTTTTGAGTTAGTTTTCTGATCCGAAAAGTAAAGGTACTCCATTGTCCAGACTCCCATGTCACCAAGTGATCGATAGGGGCTAACCAGAGCCTGATTCAAATAGTGTGGATCTGTTAGGTGCCTTCTAGACCTGGGGTGGCGATTCTGAGCCCAGGACAACAATAATGTCCGAGAGGTGATATAGGTGGCTCCATATTGAAACAGGAAGACCACTGTGGAGATTTTGTCCTTCCACTGATGGCCACAGGCCACCGCCTCACGTCCTGCAAAAACAGTTTCCATGGCTCAACAGCCAAGCCAGGGGCCAGTGCCATAAAAATCATATGGCTAACTGGGACAAAGGGCAGACAGATATTTTTTATCATGATGTCTTGAGAAACCCACCTAACCTCCATGCAAATCTTCTGGTGTGAGTTATTTTTGGAAGCAATCATATGCTGACAGTAATTCAAATCTTTCCTTTTGACAATTTGCCTGTACTCTTTTCTGAACCTGAGAAGGTAATCCCTGTGTCCACTAAGAAATTGACTGGCTGGCCTCCTACTTGGACAGTTAGCCTGGGATCCTGGGGACCAAGTGAAACAGAGCACTGACACCTTCATTCAGCTTCTTCAAGCATTATTGTCTCTTGATTGGGATTTTCTAGGTGTGGATGAGGCCCGTCCTCTCTATTGGAGGGTTGTCTGCTTCTCCTGGGGTATTCAAGGCACTGATTTTTCCAATGTCCTTCTTTCCTGCAGTAGGCACATTGATCCTGCCCCATGGCTTGGCGGTGCCCACAGGTCAGTCTCTCCGTAAGTGGGCCATGCTCTCCTTTTCCTGAGTCTCTGGGGTTTCTCATGGCAATTACTAGTATTTTAACTAGTTTCTTTGTCTCTGTCGTGGTAGGATCATCTCTGTTGTTACACACCCGCTGAGCCACTTGTACCAAATCACTAAGATTTTTCCCGTCAAACCCTTCCCACTTCTTTTTCATGTCTGAGGCAGACTGAGTAATAAAGGCAATACTTATTGCCCTCCTGTTCTCGGGGCCTCCAGGCCGTTAGGGATATAAAGCCCGTAGGCTTCCATCAGTCACTCTAAAAAGGCACGCAGACATTCTCTTGTAAGAGCCTGAAAATTCTCACTGACCTTAGATAAATTCATAGGTTTTCTAGCTGTTCCACTGAGGGCCTGCAAGAGAAACTGGTGATACCTGGTTAGGCCTTCTGTGCCTTGCAAGGAGTTTGGATCTCACATTTTTCGTGCAGTGGCAAAAAGAGTTTCCCTCACATGGGGAGTGCCTGCTGTCTGACCATCATGTCCATTGACTGCTTACTGGGCCTCTCTCTGGCAGGGCTACTGTACCTGTGTTGTGAACAGCACCTGGAGAAGTTGCTGGCAATTTCTGGAGGTGGGCTAATGCATATGGAAAACCGTTTCTATCAAGGAATCAGACCTGCTTTGTCAGAAAAAGGGATTTTGTTGATTCCAATTATACAAATCACTGGAATACAAGGGGATATATACCCAAAAAGGGACTCAGGGGTCTTCCCCAGGTGTTGGGGCTGCTTGCCTTGAGTGTAGAATGGCTGCTGCCGAATCATCCTTCTTGGGGGGTGGGGCGGTCGAGATCCCATACCAGCCCTAGTGTATGTTGGGGTGTGGACTCAGAAAAGAGTTATGAGTATTTCTCTCTCTCCAGCCCCATGCACCTGACAGGGTGGCAGTGATAATGAAGGGTCGTAAGCTAGTTCTCCCACTCCCAGAGTCCTCCTGCAAAAAGGAATAAAGCCGAGACGGAGGGGTATGGGGAGGGGTTGGGGAAGGGCAGCCTCCACCTTAGTGGTTTTAGGACCTTGTGTCTATTTTTTTTCTGGTCCTGCCATGTTTCCTGAAATCTTGAAACAAGAACCCTTTCTGTTGCAGGAGGAAGTAAGTCTTTTGTTTATGCTGGCTTATTAGTGGCAATGTCATTCCACGCATCAATTTTAGGGATCAGCTAGGGATGTCCTGGTTCCCCATAAACATAACTATGAACTCTGAGAAATAGCGGAAGGGAAAACGAGTCTTGCATGGGCAAATCAGGAACTCCTTCTGTCCAATCACCTTTAAACAAATTGCGGAGTCTCCAGGCTTTAGGGCTGAAACTACATTCTCTTTGTGAGCGCCTAGAGCAGGGGTCCTCAAACAATAGCCTGTGAGCCACATGCGGATAGCCGAGGACCTTGATCCTGTCCGCCGAGTGTTTGTGCCCCGTTTGTTTGTGTGTTTTTTTTAAACTTCAAAATAAGGTATGTGCAGGAAGCATAGGAATTTGTTCATAGTTTTATTGAAACGATAGTTCGGCCCTCCAACTGATCAGAGGGACAGTGAACTGGTCCCTGTTTAAAGAGTTTAAGGACCCCTGGCCTAGAGAAATCAGAAATCCGTAGTTCTGGGGAGAGCACTCCTGTTAAGGAGGTTTCCTTTCTAAGCAAGCCCAGACAGTGGCAATTGGATCTCGGTGCACCTCGAAATGTTGTAGCCACTCTCCATTCCCAGAAAGAAAACTACTCCGACCGCTGGCAAGTTCAACAGAAAAAGTTTTTTTTCCTGAGCAGCCCCAGTCTAATTGTCCAAAGGTTTTTATACTTTTGCAATGTGCAGGTGTGCAAGCAGGCAGAGTAGAGAAGCAGGGTGTTGCAGTTAGTCATTCTTAGTTGAACAAAGACTGCTCTGGTCGCTCTCGCGAATCTTCTGAGCATCCATATCCTTTGGGACATTCCCTTGGGCACATCTGCACAGCCTACCTCCCCTATATCAGCTAGTTCATTTACAGTTCATAGCTACTTTATTTACTTTACATGGTGCCTTCTGTCAGCTCATAATGGCTTCACTCTTGTCAAGGCTGTTTAAGCTTTTCCCAGAGATCCTATATAGCCGCCATTGTGGCCATGGGGAAACGGGGCCTGTGACCCTGGCCAAGATGGTGCCCACCAGCCCAAACATGTGGAAGGGCACTGCCTAGGGAGCTGATTGAATAGACCTGGGAGTTAGCCCTGCCTTGTCCTGGGAGCCAAATATTTCCCTTTTCCCCTCCATTCCCTTTCTCCTGGCTTTTCAAACAAGCTGCTTTAGCCCTATAATGCCCAGCACAACATTTTTATAACATTTAATTGAAACTTATCTAGTACCAAACTTATAAATTATCAATGTGACAATTTGGTTACATTTCAAAAACATTGCACGTTTTATATATTTGAATGCCATATATACATATTGATAACTATGAAAGTAAAGAATAAAAATGTTTAAAATTATTTCCTGAATTTAAAACTTGAGGCGTTATAGTGTTAGTGTTCTACCAGTGTAGGTTTGTTCCTTGTTACAGGCTGGTTTTCCGTGGCCCAGGCTTAGGCCAATGGCATATGGAACCCTTCCTGTGTAACTGTTACCTTTAGGCTTTCAGTGTTGCTGCTTAAGGCACTTTTGGGGAAAGCTCTTACTACACAGTTCCACTGCCACGATGTTCCAGACAGAAATTCCAATTCCCTTAAGGTTCCCTGAGCTTCCAGATGCCCCTTCCCTTCAGAGATTTGAGAGTCTGCTCCCGCCAGCAGGCATCTTGGAGGGCCGTGGGGCCATTCCAAGCAGTGGTTCTCCTAGCTTGTCTAGAATAATGGTTGGACTTAAAGTCGACCTCAGTGAGTTGTCTTTGATCCCTTACTTCTTGCTGGGGCATCTTCCTGAGGCAACAGATTCAGGGCAATAAAGGGCTCGCTCTCAAGTGGGGTTTATTGACCTTGAGGCAGCAAGCTCTACATAGCCTTCTTTTGTGCTTTCTAGATGGGACTTAGCAGCTTCATACTCAGGAATTGCCCCCTTGCATGAATCCTGTCCAATTGGGATAGAGTTGACACAGAGGCTAGACAAACAAAAGCTGATACACTATGCAACTTTATTTGAGAAAGGAGAATGGTGGCCAGAGAATGGTACACTTTCCCTTCTAACCCTGATTCACCTGGAACAGTTTTGTAAAGTGATTGGAAAGTGGGCCGAAATGCCAGAAGTTACAGCATTTCTCCTTTTGAGGAGCAGTAGAGACCTTCATCCCCAGTGCACCCAGGAACCCCTAAGGCAGGCATCCTCAAACTGTGGCCCGTGGGGCACATGTGGCCTGACGACATTTATCCCACCCTCAGGGTGTTTTTGCTGCCTCTGCATGTCCTACTTAGTAGCCGATTCGTGCAATGTGCATAGGAATTTGTTCATAGTTTGGTTTTTTTTAACTATAGTCTGGTGCTCCAACGGTCTGAGGGACAGTGAACTGGCCCCCTGTGTAAACAGTTTGAGGACCCCTGCCCTAAGGGATCCTGGACTTAGGGGTTACTAATCTCCCAGCCCTGAAACATCCCTGAACATTCTACCCGTTGTAGGAGGCACCATGGGAATTTGGTCTCTGGGTAATTTACAAGTCTTTTATTCAATTTGAAGCCAAGAAAATTAAAAATGACTCAGACACTTACTTTCTTTTGATCCCTGTTGACTCCCGCTGTAGTATTCCAATATTACAATTTAACGCTATAACGCATGACCTTTTCATTCCATTCAATTAAATGTGTGTGTATAGATAGATAGATAGATAACTATGAAAGTAATTAATGAAAACAAAATTTGTTTGACCAAAGTTAATAATTGAGGGATAATAGGATTAAATAGAAGCATGGTTCTTAGCAGTGGGTCCAAACATTAGGATCATAAATGAAACAGTGATCTCAGTGCACCCAGTAGTTCCCAAACCCTGTACCCTCATAGGGGAAATTGTGGATGCTTTTACTCCCGTGCCTATACTTAGAACGAACAAACACACATGCCTGATAATCCTAAGATTTTTTTTGTTTCCTGTGACACTCACCTAATTTCAAGGGCACTGCCACCTCACAAGCCTAGCCTTGCCTCAGTTAAACTGTTCACCCTTTTGTCCGTTTGTTTGTTTTTCCAGAAGTTCTCAAGTTACCAAGCCCTCTGAACCAAGTGTGCCACCTCTAGGACCACCATCTCCTGGACCACCTCAACCTTATCCATCCTAGACCTGAATGGACAACCCCTCCCAGCAGAGTAGAAAGGGTATGGACCCAAAGCCCCACTTCACCCTTTTGCCAGCAGGAAGGACCTAAAGATGTCGTCGCCTTGTACCCCAAAGATTTGGGTCCATATCTCTTCAGGGTGTAAATTTTAGGTAGCTAGCATAGGGACTAGGTTGTCCATGATACATGCTCAGAGGGCCAAGCTAGCCACCCAGGAAAGAGTGGCACACCGAGCGTGCTCAGAGGTCCAGGTTTCCAGTCAGGAAGGCCAGGTACACCTGGGTGGGTGCTGCACCCACATTGACCCACCTAGGCCAAGTAAATTCAATTCAGCCACTGGGGTCCACCAGGGTTGCCTACCATGCCTCCCTATCTCTCCTAAAACACAATTGGATCACAAACCTGGCTTTGGCGTGAATTCTTTCTCATGCAGAGCCAAGGACCAAGGTATATCTGTCCACAGAGAGAAAAACCTAGGAAAGCTCTTTGGAGGCAGCAGCACTGCACATGAGTGGCTATTGGATACTGTTTAGATGCATGGCTTTCTATTTGGAACTTTTTTTTTGTCTCACCTGAATGGAAAGGAAGAGGTAATACTTCTGGATCACACAGTATCCATGTCCACAAATGAGCTGCTCATTCCACAGTCCTGGCAGTGCCTTTTGAAAACCCTCTGCTTTAGAATGTCACTCCTTGAAGATGGCAGTGGGAGTGGCTGGGGCCAAGTATGCTGCCTCTTACTCCCAGTTGCAGGTTTCTGGATGCTGATTGTATCTCTTACAGCATCAATTAGTGGGCTTGTTGTCTGCCTCAGGCTTTGTTCACAGAGATCCTCCAGCTAGGTGGTGGTGTGTGCGCATAAGCAGAGGCTTCCTGCCAATCCCCCATGAGTAGTAGAGCTCCCATGGTGTGGACTCCATGAAAGCCGTGCTCCAGCCAGCAGGATTACAAAGGAGGGTGGGCCCGGCAGGACAGGAGGGCCATTGCCCCTATGGAATGACCTCAGAACCCCGCCTCCCTCCCTGTCCAGCTCCTGGGACTATGGGCCCTAAGCTTCATGCCTGACTCAGGAATAGACACAGGGTGAGGCAACTCCAGGAGGTGATTTTGCTGATCTAATCCAGCCTGAGATCATCCTTGCATGTGCCCTCTGTCCAGACCTTTTTTTAAATTGTTCATGCAACACTAACCACAATGCATATATACATCGGTTGTGTAAAGCACATTTGTACATTCATTGCCCTCATTATTCTCAAAATATCCACTCTCCACCCCACCCAAGCCCCTGGCCCCAGCTCCTCATTTTTCCCCCTCCATTCGAGCTACCCTTGATAATTTACTAATTATTTTCTCATATCTTGCACTGTCTGATGTTCCTTCACCCACTTTTCTGTTGAGGTTAAATGTAGATCCCTGTATACGGTTTCCGTTTTCCAACCTACCCTCCCTCCACCCTTCCCGAGTCTGCACTCATAACACTGGTCCTCAAGGGCTCATCCACCCTGGATTCCCCATGTTTCCTGTTCCTATCTGTCCAAGTGTACATTCTCTAGTCTAGCCTGATTTGTAAATTAGAATTGGGATCATGATAGTGGGAGATAGGAAACATGTAGGAACTAGGGGAAAGCTGTGTTTCATCGTTATTATCTGGTACCTGTCTTGGTTTATCTCCTCCCTGACACCCTTCTGTTAGGGATGTCCAGAGGACTGTAAATGGGCTTTGTGTCTGTACCCAGCACTCCCCGCTCATTCGCAATGATAAGATTTTTTTTGTTCTGATGATGCCTGCTACCAAATCTTTTCAAAACCTCATGATCACACAAGCTGGTGTGCTTCTTCCATGTGGGCTTTGTTTCTTCTGAGCTAGATGGGCGCTTGTTTTCCTTTAAGCCTTTAAGACCTCACATGCTATATATTTGATAGCTGGGCACCATTAGCTTTCTTCACCACATTTGCTTATGTACCTGCTTTGTGTTCAGTGATCGTGTAGGGAAGGTGAGCATCATAGAATGCCAATTTAATAGAACAGTATTTTTGCAACGAGGGAGTCCTTGAGCAGTGGCCCAATGTCCATCTGCTACCTTAATACAAAACCTATAAATATAGGGACATAGATCTATTTCCCCATGCTCATATATTTAAATATGTACATGCCTTTTTTTAAACCTCTATAATTGACCCTTGCTTCCTAGCTTGCTTTTCTATTCCCTTTGATTTGCCTCTTGGGCCCACTGCCATGCTCACTTTTCATTTGTGCTTCAGTAATTCAGTAATTCCTCTTGGTTCCATTGGTTCCATTTCCCTTGATCACTCCCTACCAGGCCTCCTACATCCCCCTCACCACCGATTTGCATCACCTGTTCTTCCCTTTTCTCTGGGTTTCTTAACACCACTACCTTTCCCCACACCTCCCTCTCTCCCATGTCTCCCCAGAAGTGTTGGTCCTGTTTTCTCTCCTCCAGATTGTTCGTCCAGCCTATCTTATTTAGACAGACCTGTAGATGTAATAACATACACAAAACAAGACAGAGCAAAACCAAGCACTAAAAGCAACAAAACAACCAAAATCCAATGACAATGAATGAAAACAACTCAACAAGAAAGAAGTGGCTCATCGTTAGTTCAAGGTCGGTTTGTTGGCCTTTAAGAGTGTTTTCCAGTCCAGTCTGTTGGTGTACCAAGTACTGGCCTCAAAGTCATCCTTTGGCATTCCCTGGGTACCTTGATGCTTCGTTTTCTTGCTCTTCTGCTGTACCCCCTTAGTGTTATGCCTCGGTGTGGCAGGATTAGTTCGGGCGCATTTCCCACACTGTGTCTTCAGTGTTGTCCCCTCTAAGGCTATGGGTCTTTGAGGGGTGTCTTGTCTCATCGTGGGGCTGGCCATGTGGTCTTCTATGTGGACTGGATTCTCTGAGTGGGAACATCATCCTCAAGTCCTGGTGTGCCAGGATGTGCTCCACATTCCCCTCCTCCCCCTTCATCTGCTCCATGTGCTCCGATCAGATATGTCCCTCTCTCAGAGCTGCAGATTCACTGCCACCTTCTGAAATAAAATATTTGGCATGGGAAGGTGAGTTGGGTGGGAGGATCTGCTCAGATCATTTGATGGTTCAGGATAGATTGACTGTTTGGCTGGGGACAGGTATGTGGGGCTTAGGGCTCTGGCTCCCAACACTGGTTGTGAATATGTCTTTGTTGTTAACCAGTTGTGTGCCTGTGGGTCAACACCTGTGTCTTTTTGAGTGAGTTTTCTCATCTGCAGAGTAAAGGTAATCCATTATCCAGACTCCCATGTCACCAATTGATTGAGAGGCACTAACCAGAGCCTGATTGAAATAGTGTGTACCTGTCAGGCGTGTTCTAAAAACACCTTAAAAGTCGTAAAAACACTATAAATGCCTTAAAAACCCTAAAACGTCTAAAATATTTCTAAAATGCTAAGACCACCCCTAAAGACCCTCTAAAACATCTTAAGACCATTAAATACATGGTAAAAGGCTTTCTAAAACACCCTAATACGCCATAAGTCTTAAAAAAAACTCCTTACGTCCCGAAAACATAATAAATGCCCTAATATTATGCAAATGCCTTAAAACGCAAAATAAAGAACACGTGAAGCCCTAAAAACACGCTAAAAGTCTTTTAAAACCCCAAGAACATCCCTACAAAGCAACCCGAAGCACTATAAAACCCTGTAAAAGTCCAACAGCCTAATAGACATGAATTCACCATGAAAGCAAAAAATAATCCAACAAAACCCTAAAGCCCTGAAAACCAAAACCTAATCCCCGCAAACACTCTAATGCCTTAAGAAGCACCCTAAAATTTTAACAAAACACTAAAAGCCATAAAAACACATATAAGCCTAATAAACACCCTTAAACACTAAAATCACCCTAAAAGCCTTAAAATGTCTGAAAAGCCATAATATTCCCTAAAATTCAAATAACACTCTGAAGCCACAAATAACACACTAAATGCCTCCCAAAACATGTGGAACTTCCAAATCATATCCCTAGAAGATTCCCAAACCATGAACTTCCAAAACCACATAAATGCCCTGAAGACAACATGAAAGCCCCAACAAAACATAAAATGCTGGGGAAAAACACATAAAATATTTTAAAATACCCTAAAATCTCTAAGAAACCCTGTAAGATCACTAAAAACACCCCTACCTGCTAAAAAATACCTATACACTCCAAAAAATCACCCGTAAATCCCTTAAAAACTCCCTTAAACCTTATAAAACACCCTTAAAGCCCAAACCACCCTAATGCGCAAAAAAATTAAATGACCCCAAATGACCTTAAAGCCCTAAAAATCACATGCCACAAAAAAATCCTAAATGACCCCAAAATTCCAACTCAAAGCCAGCCTACAAGTCTTTTATGAGAACAGTTTTATCTTTCTACCAAGGAGAAGTTTGTAGGTTCAACCCCTGACCTATGCCCTTACCATATGAAGTTAGTAATCAGTGGTTTTGCAATTCTTTGAAGAAAGATGAGGGTAATTTTATCAGGAGTGAATTAAACTTGTCTAGTGCCTTGAGTAGAACTGATAACTGTACTACATTGAGTCGTCTGGTCAAGGAGCATGGGATATTATCCCATTTGCTGAGGTCACACTTGATTTCTTGTAATTTCTGTAGTTTTCCTCATATAAATCTGTTGTTTTTTTATTCAAGTATAGATATAGATATTTTCATTTACGCTTGGCTATTGTAAATGGTACTACCTGAAAATGTGTATTTCATTAATTATTATTTCTTGATCTATTTCTTCATCCTTCGAAATATTATCAGTTTGTTGTGGTAGATAAACATTAGGACTTTGCATAACTTAGAAATATTACATTTCACAGAAAAATCATATTAATTATGTCGACAGAGCTATAAAAGGAATGTTGCCCTGAATATCTTCAGATATGACAGCTGTTTCATTGAGAAATTAAGCCAGACAGACACAATGTGATGTACATTTTGTTATTTTCATGTGGGTTCCTTCACTCTTCCAAAAAAATTAGGTTCATGAGCCCCTTGGGGAATGAGTTTGAGTTCAGATCAGATGTCTATTTATATATTTGAGTCCTGAAGCCCATTTGATGGACTGTTCTGTTGCTTCCAAAGTAGTCAGTCACTTCCCCACCAATTAGAGAATTTGTCCGAAGCAAAAGTAAAAGTGTGGCGTACGACATTTGACTGCACACCATCTAAAATCACACTCTCATTTGGTGTTGGCAGTTTTACTTGTATTTCAATTGTAAACTACACTTCAGAATCCAGGCTAGTGAAAACGTTTCAGTGGAAAAAATTTGCACACAACTACGTGCACTTTGTGATTCTGTTGTTCCCAAGCAAGGCTATGAGGACAAAGATGCACAAGCATGGGGGGCACTGCAGACAATGTGTGAAAGTTTCCAGGAGCTCAGGGGTGGACAGCGGCTGCTAATTCTCCCGTGCTGGCAGTGAGCTATGTGGGAGGGCTTTGTGTGAGGTCCCTGTGGGGTCTCTGAGAAGTCTCCATAAAGGATGCTGAGAACTTCATATGAAGTCTCTGTGCGAGGCCTCTGAGTCTCTCTGGAAGTCTCCAAGGAAGTATGTGTGTGAGGTTTCTCTCTCGGGTATGTGTGAGTGTCCTTGTGAGATGTCTGCTGAATTGTGGGGGGCGGGGGGCAGTTGTTTCGCTGAGGTCTCTGCAGGTCTGAGTGGGCTTCCCTTTGTTTGACCTCACAGCACCATATAAGAGGACCTGGTGGCAGGGGAAAGGGAAGGGGCTTGGTCCATGCACCCCTTGCTGTTCTTTCAGGGTCTTCTCTCCATCTCCGTGCACTTACCTAGCACGAACGGTAGGGTTCAGCAGCGGGGAGTCCGGTGTCCAGCTCTTCACTCTCTCTAGGAACACACCCAAGCTACCTGCTACCCAAGAGGCCCCAGATCCAGGCTCTGCAGATCCAGAATCTGATTTTTTACTGCCACAGTCACTCCAGAGGCTGCCTTGGCACAATCAGGACTCCAGAAACAACATCATGCTGCTGTACCAGCAGTCTCTGGGGCCTATGTCCACTTCCCTCCTCCACCACTGGTGTCAGTCCCCACCCACCCCACACACACACTTGGTGTCCTGACTGAGGCATGGAGGTCAAGGCTCAGTGGATGTCTTCCTCGCCATCCTTTACTGTTTAGTTCAGTAAACAGTAAACCCTGGCCCACCAGGGGTGTTCTTTTAAGCACATGAGAATTTACTCTAGCGGATCAACTAATCATATTTTGGGGGGCCCTCCTGCCTTCTTCTATAATCTGGTGCCCAGGAAATAAAACCCTGTGTTAGAAGCACAGAGGAAACACTGACCACTATTGAACTGGTTTCCCTTATCAAGACAGGTGATGTCTAATCTCCGTGCACATCCTGATTTCCCAGGAGTCTCTAGGGGAAGGGAAGGCTGCTCCCAGTTGTGACTTTCTTTGCAGCACTCAGTCCTTAGAAGCCACTCTCTCCGGAGAACATTCCTAGAGCACGTGCACGCGTGTGTGTGTGTGTGCGTGTGTGTGAAGATCACCAGCCTGGGGTCATGTTTCCTGAGAACATTCCTAGAGTGTGCGCGTGAGTGTGTGTGTGAAAACCACCAGCCTGGGATCATGTTTCCTGAGAACATTCCTAGAGCGTGTGTGTGTGTGTGTGCGTGTGTGTGTGTGTGTGTGTGTGTGTGTGTGTGTGTGTGTGTGAAGACCCCCAGCCTGGGGTCATGTTTGCTGAGAACATTCCTAGAGCATGTATGTGTGTGTGTGCGCACGCGTGTGTGTGCATGTGAAGACCACCAGCCTGGGGTCATGTTTCGTGAGAACATTCCTAGAGCGCGGACGCGTGTGTGTATGCATGTGTGAAGCCCAAAAGCCTGGGGTCATGTTTCCTGAGTCCTGGCACCCTGTTATTGACTCATCCCCACTCTACCCCACCCTGGCTATCAACTCATCCTTCCCCCAGTCAGGAGATGGAAATCAAGTAAAATAACAGTTTGTCGCCCCACTAAAGATAGTATTGAGAAAGTAACCTTCCCTGCTTGAAAGCTGTGCCTTTGCTATCCAACCCAGTGCTCTCTGTAGGAGATAAAGTTCTGCTGTGGGGGCAGCTAGCTAAAGCTGGGGTGAAGCACCTGGCCGATTCCCCTTTGTAAGCCTGTGTTAGCTCCGCTTGTGTCTTGCGTCATTTCTGGGGATCCTCATGCTCTTTGGCCCCCTTTGCTATGTCCAACGCTTCATATTCTTCTTCACTGTATCCTTCCCTACCCTGTGTCCATGGTGCCTAACCATTAGTGGTTATTACACAGACGCTCATCCTGTACCACTCAGCCTAAGCTGTTGCTCCTTCTCCGGGTTTATATACAGAGGAAGGCATGTGAGCTGTGAACCGGATTTTCCCTTGGTGCAGTGGGTGAGCAGAGTCCCCCGCTGGCAGCCTCCCTAGCAGTTCCCACCCACATGTGTCAGACCTGGGACTTCCATCCTGGAGGTTACCCTAGGCTGGGAGAGAGGCAAAGGTAGCAAAATATGTCATTTCGCATTTTGTGACAGGTGTATTGAGGCGGAACCTCCATGCCAAACTTGGCAGCCTTCATCAAATGCACATGTGGGACTTAGACAGGCCGCCACATGTCTCATGCCTGCTTGGTACCATGAGACGCTACTTTGGTCTAAACCTCTTCTGGACCCTCGATGGAATTTCTTGGCTGGATTGCGCCTCTCAAAACCTATCAACTGCAGCCACATAACGTTGAAGACAAAGTAATGGCACCAGGGAACATTCTTCACTGTGTTGGGACCTTCTGAGGTTTTCACAGTAGGGGTGTTACCATAAATCATAAGAGGTGCAAAATGAAGAACTTGGGATGGAAGTGGGTGGGAAACACTGCTGAAAACCTCCTCCAGAGCCCTGCCCTTTGAGAAGTCAGAGCTAGCACTCAGAGAAGGAGACGCAGTATCTAACATAGTTAAAGGTATATTATGCCAACCTCGTCAATGAACTCATGTGGGGTTAATTGAAGGGCAGGGAGATCAATGGCTCTGTGAGCCTAGCCTTTCTGGTCTCTTGCTCTCTGATAGTGCCACCAGGGTGGATATGCATTTGTTAGGTCCCTAAAGCAGCTGGAAAGACTCATTTCCTGGGAGATCCCTGAGGAGAAGCCGCATGGACCTACCCTGTTGCAGCCCTGGTTTCTGCAGCAGCCTCATGGAGAACCTGCCAGCGCACGGACTACAATTTCCTCCTGCAGTCATTGTCTCCCCGTGTGTTTTTGGATTGTGAGGAGGACTTTGTAGATTGGTGTCAGACACATGGGATACTATTGGACTGGTGGTCTTAGATTGAACTGGGTTGGGATGCTTTTCAATGTTCACTTAACCTTTATATAAAACTCATAAAATATGAGTGTATGAATTTTGTTTCTCTAGTCTACACAGACTAACACACATGACACCCCCTCTAGATCCCGCCATGCAGCACAGAAGTCACACTTTAATGTAGGAGGGGGAAAATCTCTATTATGGAACAATGAATATCATGGCTGAGAGAAGCCATTAGCCTGTGCAGAACAGGCTAAAGTGGCTGGCATGGATACTTTCCTACTAATCAGAGCAGAAGAAGCGTCTTCTAATTTGCCAGATAAGACATATTCTCGAAGACAGTGACGTGGGCAGTGGTAAGGGTAACTGGAGTAAGCCCACCTCCTCCGCCTCTGCTGCTGCAAGCTGACTGGGCACACAAACACCCTGGGGGGCAATGCCTGAGTGTGGCTTCTGATATTGAATCCCCTGAACGGACAGAAATTTGTGAATACATCCCTGATACAGGTGCTCGTGGTGGGAAGGCTCTGGCAGTCAGGTATCGCCTGGTGGAGGCAGGGTCTCACACTTGCCACTCTCCTGTGTTCTACAAAGAAAGGAGCCCTGCAGCTGGAGGAACATCCATTAACTGAGGCCTGCGCTTCTTTTCGTGGACATAACGTTGACGCAAGATACTCCTGATGACAGCCTGGTGTCCCCTCTAGGACTTGGCCAACATCTGTCGTGAGCACCTGAGCCTCCGTGACCTTGTTAGGAGACACTGGTTGTCTTTGAAGGGGCCCAAGGCTGTGACCACAGGGTAATACGGGCTTTCCTTTTTGCAAAGGATCACCATGTCCTGTAGATTTTTTGCTGGAGCAAATCCACTGGACAAAGTGCTTCCTCCATTTTTTGCTGTGGCCCTCAGCAGGAAGCTGTCCCTTCTCTGGTGGGAGCTGTGAGGACTTGATCTCAAGGCACTCAGCCAATGCCTTGTCTTGCACAGGCTGGCTTAACCCACAGACTTGGGAGATGCCTCTTCCCGCTAATCCTTTTCCATGCTCTTCTGGATTGGGCCATTTATGAGTCTCCCTCTTGTCAGTGGGAACAGCATCCTTCCTTCTCCTTGTCGAGGGGTCCTGAAGGTTGGGGCTTTTGAGCTTCTGCTGCCCCATGTAACTTGCTCTAGCCACCACGAAGCCACTTGGCCCTTGACATATTGGCTTATCCCCAGTGAACAAATGCTGGGGGCGGCAATGGACCACCTGAGAAGGCAAAACATTGGTGGCAGTGAGCACATCAGTGGTGCAGTCCTGAAGGAGCCCGTCAACAGGACAGCATGGAGAACCATCCTCTGCCTCTACCTCCACCTGGAGCTTAATCTCACTGCACACTCGTGCTGTAAGGCTTGGCTTTTCAGGAACTGGAGCACACTTTCCAGGTAGCAGGAAACTTTTACTACATCCTAGAGCCTCGAAGCACCCCCGGGTCCACATCATTGGTTTGAGATTTTGCCAGCACACTGGTTTTGAAAGTGTCTCTATCGTCTAGCTCTATTGAAGAGGACTTCTTGACCACCACCAACCCTGTCTCTTTGGCTCTTGAAGATGGACATTCAGAGTTCACTTCCAATCTGGGGCCTCCTGGGGCACAACTAGCACCCTCTTTCCTTGACCCCTTGCTGGTCAGTACTGGATTTGAGGTTTGCTCTAGGCTCTCTCTCTCTGGACACTTTCATTCTGGAAGGTTCTGCCAAGGATACTGGGCATGAAGGCTGGAAACGGCTGCCTGAGGGCCAATGAGCATCCACTGTCATTATCAAGTGGGGGGTAGGCTGGGGTTCCCTGAACAGGCTCCTCTGTAGGGGAGCAATCAGCAAAAGGACTCTCCAGGGTAGGGCTTGATTTCTTTGTGGTCACTCTCTCTCCCCAGTCTGCCTGACAGGGTTCTCCCAGGACCTTGGCAGCCTCAGTTACTAGGTTAGTTCAATACTTAGGGGTGGCTAAGCAGGTGGACTTTGGAAAGGACATTGCGTTGTCTTTTCTTGTCCTACAGAGGTTTGTGGGCTCAAGGACTTTGAGGGGCATGCACCACCTCTGCCTCATTTGGAGCCTTACGATATGCGAGTCCAGCACCTGTTGAGTGCCCGGGCTGAGAAAGGAAAGGCTCTGCGTTGTGTTCAGATCTTCCAGCTCTCCCCAGGAGGCCACATTGACAACATGTGGGTGGGTCAGGGAAATAGACAAAGCGTGCGTGGTCGCAAGACATGAACGGCAAACAATGCCAGGGATCTGATCCTTTCTAATCTGCTCCACCTTCCTGCACATGTGGACATTCAGGGTGTTTTCCAGTAGGATTTTATTTGGACCCCTTAGGGTGTAAGTTCCTGCGTTAATCCCCTTGTGTATCCTCAAATCACTTAACTCCTTTGAGTCGGCTCCCGGAGTTCCTTTTGGGCAGTAGTTTCCTGATCCACAGAGAGATAGATTACATTTGGATATTTTCCTCAAGTAATTCCCTTGTCCATTGACCGAGTTGTTCCTCAGCTGGACACCGGCTCGGCAGCACGCAGGCGACGGTCCAGGGTGTGTGCATCTTCCTGGGGACACCGTCTTCATTACATTCTTCCCCTGCTTGTCTCCAGGTGTTGAGCAGGAGCATTCGGGCTGCTTCATATCCAGACAAGTCCCTGGCCATTTTTCCTGAGGCTGCTTTAGTGTCAGAGACTCAAGAGTCCCATTGCCGAGGGGCCCCTGCAATTGAGGGAAGTTCTCTTGGCGGTGGAGCTCCGATTGCTTCAAGCAGCCAGGAAGCTTGGGGTCTGTCTTTGGGGTCTGGACCTTCTGATTGTCCTGGGGATGAGTGGGTTTGCGAAGACAAAAAGCTTCCTGGGGTGGTGGTATCATAAAGGGTAAAGAACTCTCACTTTCCTGTTGTTTCTTTAAAAAATGGCTTTCCAGCTGTTGAAGTGAATTTGGAATGCGTGATTGGGACTTAGTGTGGACGGTAAGACAGGATTCATCACAGGGACTCTTGTGAGGAGGAGGAAAAGGTACTGCGAGTGGGCCACGGGGCTGTGGACCGGGCGGAGTCAGGACTGTAGCCGGCGGTGGGGCCTGGGCTTGGCATGCAGTTGGAAGTAAAAGTTGGAATCGGCCTTCAGTGTAGGGCAAGGAGTGACGTTGCAACAAGAGTGGGTACTCTTTAGCTTGCATTTGAGCTGGTAAGGCATTAGGAATTTCATTAAATAAGACAGTGGGAAACTCTAGGGTAGATCCAGAGACCCTGAGAGCAGCTGCCAGAGACTCGCTGTGCAGAAAAGGTAGACCCCAGAAAAACTCACTGAATTTTTGTGGAAAATGCTTCTGAGCGCTGGGTATCTGCTCTGCTTTGATGCTGGCATTCCAGAAGGGCTGGGGAGGTGCAGTGATCTGCTCCCCATCGAGTGCCTTCAACATATTTAAGGCCTGCAGATGGTATTCTGATACACCCTTTCCTTTTTCTTCCCAAATATTCCATTTCTCTGCCTTTGTGATTTCTATTTCCAGCAGCTTGTGGACATTGGGGTTGAGCAAGGTGGGCCTCCCTACTTCCCCCTGCCTCTTTGTGGGTCCTTCCCGAAAGGTGTCTTCTTGGGGGTGCCAGGTAGAGTGCTCTTTCAGAGACCCAAAGTATTCCAAGGAGGGAAGCTGTAAGTTCTTGGCAGCTGCCCAACACTGGGGTGGGGAGGCCGTAGGGAGGCCTTTGGGATCCTGACTTGTGATGGCTGCCATGGCAGGTGTGGAGCAGCGGTTGTGTGGAGATGGGCTCTGCCTGGGCCTTGCCAACAAGTCATTCTGAGAATGAGTCCCTGTGGGGTGCGGGGCTGGTGAGTCCCAGAGAGTGCTTGGAGGCTGCAGGTAGGCCTTTGAATCCGGGGGTTTGGCACTGGGTGAGGGAAGAGCCAGTGGTGTGGGTGAAAGACTGTCAGGTTCATGGGAATGTGCGCAGTTTGGTGATTGACTCAAGGCGGGTAAGACTTGAGAAGTTGAGATGCACATCTGGGCCCGTGGAAGGGTGGAGTTCTGAGACCTAGGTGTCCGGAATGGATGAGCCGCAGAACCGTGTGGGGCGCGCGTACCGACGTGGACTTCAGCCGTACCTCTATTTCGCCAGCTACCAGAGAGGGCTTGAGCTTTCTGTTGACCAAAGCTGCCAGTGTCAAGTGGGTTTCCCAAGTGGCTGCAGGAGACAGAAGGACCAGATTACAGCCAGGACTGAAGGGGCAAGAGACCTAGCAGGCTAGCAAGGGTCGGTGCAAGCTCAGCCCCTCCCCAAGCCTTGATGGCCTGCTCTTCCTGCCCCACCCCACTGCCCGGGACTCCTGTCATTCTCTGCCCATCCCTGAAAGTGTCCCCCAAACCAGCGCATCCCAGCTGCTCTGCAGCCCGAGGCCACACAGGCACCCTGGTTGGAAGATGCACCCCGCGGTGAAGCAGGAAGGTTACTTACTTCTGCCTAAGACGCAAACGCAGGTTCTGAGCGCCATATAGTTCTTGCAGGAAGCTTCGGAAAACTGGAAATCAAGAGAACCGTTATGGTGCAGCCCTCCCAGAGGACCGAAAGGAATGTCACACGGGCTGTGCACTTAGGACGTTGGACTCTCCAGAGCTCAAGGTCAAATGATAGCTTACTCCCACGGGCAGGAGGTGCTTTGGCATTTCAAGGAGCATCGGTTTCCAATATTGTCTGTGGGGTCTCAGTGAGCAATCTGAACCTTGGCAAAGTTACACAGCTTATCGCAGTTACCCCTCAATGTTCCACCTCCAAATCCACCAGAATCTGCTCCTGACACCCCCACTGCCCCCTACTGGGTCCTACCTTGGCTAGCCTTCATCCCATCCTAGGCCCCTCCTGTACATCTGGGAAATATCTGGGTTCTGTTTCCATCCACAGTATCCTTTTGTTCAGGATTATTACCTGAGAGAGACGGGCTGTTGCCACTGGCATCCTGCAGAGGAGGGGACAGGAGAGCTTACAGAGCTTGGTTGAATGGGCAGAACCTTACCTTTCAGAGCGTCACCTTTGTCCCTTGACCTGCTGCTTCTCCTTGTCTCCACCTGAGGCTGGGGCACAAGAGAGGAAGTCAGGCTGGAATCCAATCCTGCATCTGTTCTTTGTGACAAACTGCAGGCATTTACTGGTGATTAGAAGAATGACAATCTCCATGGAATGACTAAAGCCCAGAAACCAGCTTCTGTGTGAGACCTAGAGTGCATTTCTTCCGTCAGCCTTCCTCTGCTCACGGAGAGCACACACTCTCAGCACTCAGTGTTCTGGTGGGCAAGATTTTGATTATGGAGGCTGAAGCTCTGGGCCAGCCCTTGACCACTTCCTCCCCGGGGTCAGCCATGCTTTCTCAATTAGCCCAGACAGAAAAGGAGCCTTGGCCCAGAGACTGGAGCTCAAGGAAAGAGACTGAGGACCCAGTGATGAGAGCTGCCCTTTGAAATGTCTAGTCATCTAGTCCTTAGCCACTGCGTCACTATATTGGGGATTTTTACCTATTGCCCTCTATAACAACTAGAGATGGGAGGTCTGAGATCTTCAAAGAGAAATATTTTTGAATGCTCATCTGACTGGCAAATGATTTACATATCATACGAGTCAATAGTTCAGTCGTTCAATCAGATCAAGGGCAATGGTACAATCAATGATTACCATATCCATTTTAGAACAACACCCCCCCCCCCCTCCATGGTTAAATTGCCTTCAAAAGGAGTTGTGTAATCACAGTCAGGTCTAAAGCTCTCTGTCCCCTCTGGCCTCCTTCATTTTTTCGTCTTGAAATCAATCCCCCTTCACTCCCTAGCTTCCCGATGGGGAAGTTCTCCACACTGCTGATCTCACAATCCCTCCCTCTGCCATGAGATCTCTCCACCTGCAACTCTGTCAACCCTTGTGTCCATGATCATGATGCATCCACGCCTCCTGTGCTTCACAAACAGGGAAAGCCAACAGAAATAATGAAAATCAACATAAGCCGACAAGGATAAAATGATACCAATGCAGTGAACAAAGTCCTAACAGTGAGTAAGGACGCACCAGCCCTCATCAATATTCCAAAGCCAGGGCTGATGGTCTCTTCTTTCTTGAGATTTCCCCTATCAGGAAATTAATTACGAAAGGAAAAATTTATAAAACAAGGAAAAATCAATCTCTCCTATGGCTGGGTTGAGAATTTCTTACCTTTATCCTTTTCCTGGGTGGTCGCACAGGTGGAGTATTTGGAAGGAAGGGGAGGACCAGGAAGAAGCAACCCACTCCATACAGGATGCCCAAGGTCAAAACAGTGAACCAGGTGGGGTATTGGTAGGTCAGCCAGGAAGCACTTTTCTGTTCCAGCAGAAAGAGAATCTCCTCCATCTTCTGGATACAGCGGTTGCACTCAGGCAACTGAGCACTCTGAGTCCCCTCTGGCTTCAAACCCACTTGCATCACAAACCTGGGCCCACATCACTAAAGGGTCACAGTGGGGTGGGAGGTGACAGCAGGACAACACATAATCCCTCCCTCTACCCTCCAGCTCATCACATCCCTCCCCTGCTCTGGTCTTCTCTCTCCCACTGCCTGCTCTGGGCCTCCAAAGTCACCAGCTGCACCTGATGGAATGGAATCTTAGTGCAAGTTCTTATTCATTCCACCTCCCACCTAGGTATTACCTGCTTCCTTGGCAAGTTGCCTGAATCATGACCAATTTCATAGGCTTAGAATATCTGAAGTTGTCTCTGTCCTCAATGAAAACCTTCTCAAGTCATGGTTTTACTTTGTCTTATCCAAGATAGAGAACTTAGGTTTATGTAACATTTATTTAGCTTTATGAATGTTGGATGAAAAGCTTGGAATTTGACTTCTATGACCAGGAGAGTTATTCAAGAGCTGAGGTATATCTCTCCCAGGAGAGAGATCTAACAAATTTTCTGCCAGATGGTACATTTGGGGAGACAAGGAACACTTAAGCATTAATCATTCTTAACAGTGTCCCCTGCAAATCTTCCTTGTGTGTGACTACTGCCCATTTAGGGCTTGCTCTGGGAACACTTGATGGGGTAATAAGCCTTGCAACAATTCAGGCTCAAAGGGCAAGCATCTGGCTGAGCAAAATAAAGAGATAATATGGATTGAGTTGTGTCCTTACCACTACCACTTGAGATATTCCCCCAAAATTCGTTGGAACCCTAACACTGAAGGCTATAATCTGATTTGGTTATGTGAGGGCTCTCTCTGGGAGAAATGTACCTCTGTCCTTGGCTTCACACAAGAACCAATTGACGCAGAAACCTAGTTTGTGATCCAAGTGACTTTATAAAGGATAGAAGAGGCAAATATGCTCGTGGGGGGTGGGGGCGGACTGGACAGCCCACACGCGCTGGGTTGCATGACAGCTGGTGGGAGGCCCCCACCCATACCCTGTTGGTAGGCATGGCTGACGGTACTGTTTGACCCCATTGACTGAATTAAGCCCACCTGGTCTAGATGGGGGCCCGCCCAGGTTGACCTGCTTCCTGTCACAAGGACCTAAATGTGTGCATCTTTCCAGCCTGAAGCAGCTTTCAACTGTCTGTGATGGGGAGGAGGTTTGGCATGCACAGCGACCACCCTCAGTTCTGCCTCTACTTACCTAACAGGTACACGGCATTTCTTTTCTGTTTTTTAAAACAACAACAAAAAAATCATTTGTAATCTTTCTATTCCAGCGGTGCTAGGAGCAAGGCAGAGGCAAAACCCAAGAACAGGGTTCTTCTCTGTTGAAGCGCGATAAACTCACGGGGAAGCAAACAAGCATCTTCATCCACGTGAAGTGAATCTGTGAATCAGCAGCTCCCAACTGACCAAAGCACGCACAGAGCAGCCCAGCATCAAGGTCCGTTTCTGTGCACTGCTCCCACTGTGAGGAAGAGCTTCATGTGCATTAAAAGGGAACTTTTGTAATATTTGAATTTTGAATAGTGGTTTTTGTCAGAAACTGGAAAAAAATCTCAAAGCCTGAAGAAACTCCTTTCTAGTACTGAACATTCAAGGGAGCCTGTAGAAGCCTGAAATGATTGCTAGGTGACCACCTGGATCTGCTTGTTGAGTGAAAGTGGCAGAATAGCAGCAATAGAGCAGCGGGTTCATTCTGACCACTGACACTCGTGGACCTGGTTTACAGGCAGTAGAGAAGAAGATGAGAGCAGGTTGACTCGTTTGAAGTCCATGACCTACTCTGAGGGGACTAGAGTTGTGGAGAATTGGTGATGGGGCCAAGGCCTAAAGGCAATGCGACCAATGGACACTGAGGTGAGGCCAAGAGAGGGAGCCCACATTGACTTGACCCGAACCCGACCAGATGAAGAGAAGAATGTTGAGCCTGTGCACTGGTATATACTGCTGCAGACTGTATAGACGAACTGTCCTGCTTTGACTTTCTTGTGGATGTGGACTTCACAAGGTTCCAACTGGCATGAAGACTCTTTATATTGAAGAATATGATTGTCTCCTCAGAGCACTGGGTTGATGGAAGTAGGCAGTAGAGAAACTGAATAGCCAAAATGGGCCAGATAAAGGCGTGAAGTGGCTAGCTTACAAGATTTCATAGATACTGGAATATATTCATAGAATTATAGGATTAATATGTGGGTGTACCTTACCTGCAATTGTTAAGCATAGGATATTTTTGTTTCATCACTTACAGAATATTATGTTTAAAGGAGGGTGGCACAGAGTGAAATGTATGCATTTTCATATTATACTGTTAGATACTGATATGATTCTATTATTGTTTTGAAATTATATACGGCTAAAGAATTTTGTGAAAATGTCAAATGGACAAGGGGTGGTCTGTTGTAGTTATACAATCTGGTGTCAATTTGGGACTTGAGAGGATTAAGAGTGAAGGGGTAGACTCTAGTCTCTCTATTGGGTTATGGCCAATGAGGCCTCTTTGTGGGCCTGGCCTTCCCGTCAGGGTTCTGGGAAATCTGGTATTTCCTCCTTGGAGGCAGGAGACTATCTTTCTGCTCATTCCCTGAGAGATGTCCTACTAACAAGACACATGGCACCACACTGATAGAACCCATGCCCTGGGAACTGGAGGAGCCACATGGAGACCCTGCCAAAGCTGAGATGCTTCTACCACCACTGGATGCAGAAGACTTTGCAACTACTGACCTGTGATCTTCCTGCATTTGGGGTCATTGAAGGTGTTTCATGAGTCTGAAGAGAACATTATAGATTGATATCAGACATGGGCTAATATTGGACTTATGGACTTGATCTTGGTTGGGCTGGAATGCTTTCTCAATATACAACTGTTCTTGTATATAAAGGTCTTTCCTATACACATCTGAGTGTGGATTTGTTTCTCTAGTCTACCTGGACTAACACTCATGGATCCCTTTCAGGACTGTAAGTTCTGTTCCCCTGACTGCTGCAAAGTATGTGACAGAGAAGAAAAGGGAGAAGAGTGAACTGTACCCATTTATTGAGGTAAGAAAAGTGATGAAGGAGCATGGCCGGTTCCCCAAACTTCATGAGTGGAAAAATGGGCTCTTGGCACAAAATGACATTCAATCTTCACCAAGAGATTCAGGGCTAAATTGCTGCCCTATCTCTGACCTCAGCTTTTGTTTTATTTTAATTCTCATATAATTCACATATATCATTCAATACTTCAGTCATATTAAGATTTGTGTAATCCTCACCACAATCAGGTTTACATCATTTCCTTCTTTTATATTCATTTTTGTTAGCCCCCCCCTCACTCCCCCAAATCTTCCCTGCCTGTCCCTAGGTGATTGTTAATTCTGTTAGTGTCTCTCTGGATTTACCTCTCCTGGATTTCATATGTATTAAAAAAAAATACAAAACAAAATCAAGAAACAAGTAGAAAAGAAAAACTAACAATGATAAAAGAGAGAAAAACCTCAATCGAACAGAAAGTGAAAAATACTAAAAACTGGAACCAAATTAAAATTAGTCTGAAGAGATCAAATGATCAGGTGTTACATTTGAACTTAACTGTATCTGTTCATGTCCATGGACTGTGGTCAGAGGGAATTCACCCAGCATGTGCATTTGAGTCCTTTTGCTAACTGGGTGTTCCGAATATAAACTCTGATTCTTGTTCATACCTGCAGATTGAGATTCTATTATTTATCACCCTGGCATCACACTGGCTGTGCTGCTTGTTCTGGGCGGCCTTAGTTGATATCTCACTTAGATGGCTGCTTATTTTCAGAAAAAAGGTTTAAGTACAAGGCCCTGTTCTTTGTGATAGATGTGCACCATCTGATTTCAGGGTTTTTTTACACCCTATGCTTTCCAGTCAAATATTCACTTGAGGTAATTCAAAACACTCACTTGGCTCGATGACGCCAGAATAGCTCCCCTCCATGCAGTTCCATGGAGCTCAGCATAGTTAGGGCACAGAGATGAAAAGACGATTGAACCATGTACTGAACGTTCAGGTTTTTCCCTGCTTTTGAAAATCTGTTTGCGCTTGTAGAGTAAATGTTTTGTACTTTTTAAGAGTGTAAAAAAAATAGATGGAGGGATTCAGAGAAAATGGCGACCAGATAGGACCCATCTATCTGGAGCTCCTGCTGCCAGACCAGAAAAATAGGAAATTAGGTGAAGGAAACGGGGAGGTGGAGTTCTGAAATTAGAACTAGGGTAACAGGGTTTCTCCTGAACCCCTTCTTTTGTGGGATTTCCACTCACAAAGCAAACTAAGAATGCTTTAAAGCACTATAATTTTGACGAAGTGGCAGGTGCCAGATATGCCCTTGCCTGGAGCAGGGATCCCTGCAGGTGGACGCCCTGAGAGGGGGCAGAATCTCAGACACGAGGGGAACCCCACACTGAGCTCTCCATGCGGTTGGATGCCTTGAGCTCACGGTCAGGGGTTGGTGGTGGGTAGCCATAATTTAGAGTAGAAGAAAAAATATATTATTACCTTAGGAAGATCATGGTGTGGGAGAAAAAGGCAGAAAGTCGGGAGTCCAGGGAGCAAATTTAGTTCCAATTGGCCGACTAGCAAACAACCCCCCTGATAAGCTGCATCTCCCCCTCTGGGGGTCAGCTTGACAGCCACCAAATCTGAGCACATCACAAGTAGAATTTTTTTTAAGGGTGAAACATAAATGATTGGTTTAAAACTCAAACCCAAGTCTGGTTGCTCAGTTCCAAGCACCACATAGGGGAGGTCCTTAACATAAATCAGCATAAGAAGCAACCTAGCTAAGGAATGCCAGAACTCAGCCACAGGGCCTGGCAGCTTTTACCATAACAAAGACCCGCTGTAGCAGTGTCAGCCTTAAACAGCACTGAGCTGTAGCCCAGAGACTGTGGGAGACAATTTCATTCTAGCTGGCCAGAGGGATAAAAAAGAAAATCCTCTGATCTAGGAAGCATCAGCAGTCTAGATAGGACAACAAGCTTCCCTCTCAGTGATTCTACACATAGCTGGGGAGGCCCTGCCGGTCTTGGAGCCCTAGACGGGGCTGAGGGAGCCCCCCAGTGCCCCCTCCCAGCCCCTGCTGCAGTGCTACATGCAGCACAAGGCAGGTACTCCAGCACCCAAGTGACCCCTGGCCACGGGCGCGATCTTGCTTTTGAAGTAATCTCACACAGCATCTGTGGAACCCTACATCAGGGATGGGAAAGTCCATTAACGCATGCCCAGGAGAGCCAGCATAGGAAAGCTGGATTTTCCTGCCCGTGGGCTCCGATGGATGTTGCACCTGGAGCAGCCCACCTGGGCCAGATGATTGCAGTTCAGCCAATGGGATTGACCTGGGGTCCTTCACCAGCCTCCCCGGGAACCCTTGAAAAGGCAGGAACCAGAAGGGAGAGGGGTGGTCTGGTCGTCTTCCTGGGAGGAGAGAGATCCTTGCATGACCTGAGGCAGTCTCTGCCAGGCCCCATGGTCAAAGGAATCCTATGGGTGCCTTGTAAAACCTGAAGCTTCTTTTAACTCTCATTAAATTCACTTGGATCACGAGCCTGGCTTCCGCATGAAATTTTTCTCGCGGGGAGCCAAGGACTGGGGTTGGAATTTAGGCCAGAGAGAGAGACCTTACAAGTCCATGACCCCGTGACCTTGAGGAAGAGTTGGAATTCCTCTGGCCTCAAGGACAGGTGATCAAGTATCATTACCTCCTTACCCACTGCTCTACTTATTCTCACTTTATTCACTAGCCCTTCTAACTTTTCCACCGCACTCAGTTTCAACGTGCTCAGGTTGGTGTTGGGCTTTTATTTACTCGCTTTCTTCTTTATCCCTCTTTTTTCCCCTTTTCCCCTCTTTTTCCTCTTCTCTCCCACTCTCTCCTCTCATATGCCACTAAAGGCTTCCAGGTCACTTCCCTCCGCTTAGGGCAAATCAACCCAAATAGCAGGAGGCACTCCAGCCTGCCCTGTGTGGGAGTGCTGTACACCACACAAGGCACCTGGGACAAACACCTACAGTGCGCTGCACCGTTGAAGAAACCTCCGTCATGCCTCTAAGGTGATCTCGTCAACTAGGGCAATTCTGCCCAGCACCACTGGGTCCCGGCATTAAAAGGGCACACTGACCTGCCATGTTGGAGCAGTGTCTAAACCCCTCTGGCCCCTCATCCAAGCAATCAGGGATCAGCTACTACTTTATACTTTATTTCCTCCTTCTCTCTCTCCTTGCTCTTTACCATCACAGCCAACCTTAGTGAACTCAGTTGGATTTATTTCCTTCTTTCTCTTTATTCTCTTTTTCTTTCTTTCCTCTTTCTGTCTTTGCTTTCTTCACCTCTCTCTTAGCTTGTACGATTCTCTCTGCTCCCTCTCATTGCTTGCACATACCACTGCTGGTTTCCAGAGCCCTACACTCTGCCTAGGGCAACCCTGTCCTCCTAGTGGGCAGCCTGACCCCTAAGACAGTACTGCACACAGGACGAGTCAGAGCTACACACAGCATAACACAGGGTCAGTTATTTCTTTAACCATTTAAAAAATACTCTCTCCTCCTCCTTCCTTTTCTCTTCTCTCTTTTTCCTTTTATTGGGCTCTTCTTACAGGTTTTCTGCTTTTCTCCGCTCCATCTAGCTCTTCTCTACTTCCTACCACAGCCTCCACAGATTTGGTTCTCCTTTTTAGTTGTTTTCTTTTCTTTTTTTTTTTTTTTTACTGTTGTCACCTTTGTTTACTCTGTGCATTTTAGTTGTGTGTGGGTGAGTGGTTGTCAGTCTGGTTGGCATTATTGCCCCAGTCTGTGTCTTCCTCTTTCTCTCTTTTTCCTCTCCTTTCACTCTCTTTCCCATCACAAGACAATAGCTGTCTCCAGGCCACTCCCCTCTGCCTAGGGCAAACCTGAAGGCCCAACTGAGGGAGCTCCCACCCCCCACTTATTGGTGTGGCAAGCAGCTGGGGAATTCACGCTGGTCCTCTCCCACACACCAGGCCACAGGTTGTTCTCCCCTATAAAAAGTGGGGGCATCCCCAGCCTAAATCCTGAGGTCCTACAAGTGACTGGGGGAAACGCCTGACCACCACTTGTGAGGCTCCACGCTACTGTGGGAACATCCACCCAATCTCCAAGGCGATCTCTCTGTACATCCCCTTGTCTAGCCAGATTTGTAAAGTAGAATTTGGATCATGATAGTGGGGGGAGGAAGCATTTAGGAACTAGAGGAAACATGTTTCATTGTTGCTACCCTGCACCCTGACTGGCTTATCTCCTCCCCACATCCCTTCAGGAAGGGGGTGTCCAGTTACCTACCAATGGGCTTTGAGTCTCCACTCTGCACTCACCCTCATTTACAATGACATGATTTTTGTGTTCTTTGATGCTTGATATCTGATCCCTTCAACAGTTCATGGTCACACAGGCTGGTGTGCTTCCTCCATGTGGGCTTTGTTGCTTCTGAGCTAGATGGCCGCTTCTTTATTTTCAAGCCTGTAAGATCCCAGATGCTATAACTTTTGATAGCCAGGCACCATCAGCTTTCTTCACCACATTTGCTAGTGCACACATTTTTCTTCAACCATCATGTTGGAAAGGTGTTCATCATGGAATGCCAATTTAATATAACGTGTTCTTGCATTGAGTAAGTATTTGGCAATGTCCATCTACTGCCTTAATACTAAGTCTATAAATATATGCACGTTGATCTATTTACGAACCCTCCTGTATAAATATATTTACATATGTACATGCCAGTATGTAGACCTCTAGAAATACCCTTTGTCACCTAGTTCTTTCCTCTATTTACTTTTACTTTCCTCTTGTCCGACTATCATGCTCAGCTTTCACTTGGGTTTGAGTAATTTCTCTTGGTTACATTGCCCTTGCTGAATACCTACCAGGCTTCTCACACCCTCCTTGCGACGGATTTTGGATTACTTGTTGCTCCCCTGTCGCTGGATTGGTCAGCATCACCTCCTTACCCCCTCCTCTCTCTCTCCCATGTCCCCGGGAACCATTGGTCCTGTTGTTTTCTCCTCCAGACTATTCTTCCAGCCTATCTTATCTAGATAGATCTGTTGAGATAATAATATGCACCAAAAATCAAACCATAGCAAGATAGGCGATGGGTGAGAACACTGTGATGACAAAAAAAAACAACAACAGAAAACCAATGATCAATAAAAGAGTAAATTAATTAAAAGACAAAAAAATTTTTTAAGAAAGAAAAACCTGTAAATAGATCAAGGTCTGATTTTTTTTTCTATAGGTGTGTCCTTCAGTCAGGTCTGATGGCATATCATGCTCTGGCCCCAGAGTCTGTCCTTTGTACTCCCTCAGGGGCTACCCGCTCTGCTCTCATGGTTGCTCTGCTGCATGCTTTTAGTGATTTGCCTCCGTGTTGGAGGGCCAGTCGGTTCAGTCCCAACACAGAGTCTCCGGTATTGTCCCCATAGGGCTCTGGGCCAGCAAGGGATGGCATGTCTCATAGTGGGATCAGCCATATGGTCCACTCTGTACATTGGCTGTTCAGAGTGCCAAAATCATCCTCCAAGCCTGGTGGACCAGTGTGTGCTCCACTCTCTTCCTCCCCCTTCATTTGCCCCTGTGTGCTCTGATCAGACATGTCCATCTCCCCTAGCTACAGGTTCAGTGCCGTCTTCTAAAGTAAATTCTTCTGGGGGGAGGGGCAGTTGTCCACGTAGCTGGTATGGAGGCTGGACCATCCACTTTTCATTTAGGATCAAAAGCATCTAGCTTTTAGCATTAGGTGCTATTGAGTCAGTTCCAACTCAAGGCAGAATGAACCACTGCGCAGTCCTACACCATCTTCAAAACTGTTGTTATACTTGAACCTAACATTTCAGCCTTTTCCAGGGACTGGCATCTCCTGATAACATATCCAAAGCATGTGAAGTCTCCCCGTGCTTGCTTCTAAGGACCTTTCAGACTGTTCTTCTGACACAAATCTGTTCATTCTTCCAGCACTCACTGGTATTTTTAATATTCTTGGCTAGTGTCATCTTGATGGGTTGAAACACTATCTCGCTCTAGTGTTGATGTACATTTTTCTGATGCCTAATTATACTGAGTATCTTTTAAGGTAATCATTTAATTTTTATGGCATTTTGAAAAGATGTCAATGAGGTCTATTTAATTTGTGTTCAGATGGAAACACATATCTCAAACTAAATATGTGACAGTAGAATAAGAATCCATTTTATCCTAAATACTTGAGATATTTATACAGCCTACTCAAGTTTTTATCAACATAGATAAGGTGGCGGTGGTGGTGGTGGTGGTGGTGGTGGTGGTGGTGGTGGTGGTGGTGGTGGTGGTTTTTAAGAGTTAATCTCTAAATAGGGGACTGTAGTACTGAGCACTGAATCTCCTTTGCTTGATTAATTTTTATGTTAGGGAAGTAATACAAGGATTCCATCAAATGACCCATCAGTTTGAGGAAAAAGCATATCAGAATTGATGGTCAAAGCCTATATGGCTTTATGGTTTAGTCTCTAGGGGTATGTAATGCTCTTGTGAAAATAGTATTCCTCATGATAATAACGAGGAACTGGTGGGCTTCCAGGGCTGGGAGCTGAACTGAGGGGCAGTTCTACCCTGTCTAATAGGGTCACTATGAGTTGGCAAAGACTCGATGGCTGTTACTTTGGTTTGTTTGACTTGAGTACTGGCATTCAGTGTGTTTATCGAAATCAATAAATTACAAGCATTTAGATGTCTATTTTTTACATACAAAATTTAAATCCCCCAAGCCTCTGAAAACTGCGAAGATTTCACAGCACTAGGTTGGTACTCTCCCATCCAAGAATCAGTGAAACTGGCAGGGTGTGAGGCATTCAGGCTCCCTCAGTTCCTCCTACTGCCTTCCCTGACCCTGGTCACTTGCTTCTATTACCTCTCTTGGACCTTACATGCATTTGAATTAGAACACCATAGAGTACAGTGCTCTACATGTGCAGCAGCTCTAACCATGTCACTCTCTGTCTCTATGAAGCCTCTTCCAACAAAATTCAAATGCGATTGTATGTGCACACATAAACACACGCATGCACCAGAGCACCCTTCTTAACAGAGAGTCAGGAGGGTCTCTTATTTGCTGTCCTCACTTTGGACACAAGTCCCTTGATGATGAGTAGGAGAAAAGGAACATCAGGTAGTGGGGGAAACCCTAAGGAGGAACAGAGGAGAGCTTTAACTAAGAATAATGCTACTAGGGGAATGATGGCATGTGAGGAAAATTAGATACTTCCAGACTGTCAGATTTTTCCATACAGCAAAATTAACTTTTCTAGTTTTGTCTAAAACTGGCCCCAGGAAATTTCAAATAGCACATCTCAGATTATCTAACCTACAAAGGAGTAGCCGGCCTTCCACCCACCCCCACCCCACCCCCGCCAAAAAACCAAGCGGTACAAAGCTCCACTGGGTACACATTTCAAAATATACATTCTCCTGTTTGGGCAGGCATCTGGCAACTTGCTCCGAGCTAGTGCACCCACACTTTTTTCCCAAGGTCATTGCTGGTGACAAGACCTTGTGCTCTTCTCACAAGCCAGAATGCAAACATAAATCAAGTCAGTGTAAGACGCCATCATCACCTCACTCAAATACACCTCGTCAAGTGAACTCAAACTTCAAGAAGATGCTCATTTGTTTGGTTTTGTTGATGTGAGGGTGATAGTGCATTTGGAGTTTAGTCATTGCACTAGGTCAGACTGTTAATCAAGCTTCCTATATAGAGGTTCTGAAGATATTGTGTAAGAAGGTCTGAGTTGTCTGGCTAGACCAGAGCTTGCACACTGCTATTGACTAGAAGTTCCGACACACAGAATCCAGGACAGATAAACCCCTCAGGACCAATACTGAGAGTAGCAACACCACGAGGGAAGGTAGGGGGGAGAAGCAGAAGAAAGGGGAAACCAATCTCAATGATGGACATACAGCCCCACTCCACCACCCAGGGGAACAAACAGCAGAAGTTTGGGTGAAGGGATACAGCAGAGGCGTAAAATATAAAACTAAAAAGTATGTATAAAGTATCAGTGGTTCACGTGGGTGGGAGGAGGGGAAAAAAGGAGCTCAAGGAGAAAGAACATGTTTGGAAATGATGATAGCAATGTATGTACAAATGTGCTTCATACAAATTGGTGTATGAATTGTTACAAGAGCTGTAAGATCCCCCAATAAAATGATTTATTTAAAATAAAAAGGACTGATTAGTGGTAGACAGGGGACTGGTTTTGCCACCATGACAGTGCACCTGCTCACACAAAAAAAACAGCATGCCTCTATCGCCCGATCTGATCCCAGCACACCGAGGCAAAATACTAAGGGTGTACAACAGAACAGGAAGGGGAACAGAGCAACGAAGTCCCCAGGGAATACCAAAAATAGACTTTGGGGCCAGGGCTAGCTGACCCATCATACTCTATGAGAAAACACTCCTAAAGGCCAACAAACAGTCCTTGAACTAACTAAAAGCTTTTCTTTCTTGTGTTTTGTTTTGCTTTTTGTCATTGGCTTGTTGGTGGTGGTGTTGTTCTTTTGTTTCATTTTGTTGCTTGGGTTTGCTCTGTCTCGTTTTTGTGCATGCTATGATTTCCACAGGTCTGTCTAAATGAGATAGGCTGGATGAACAATCTGGAGGAGAAAACAATGGGACTGACAGCTGGGGGAGGGAGATGGGAAAGGGGGGTGTAGGGAAAAAGGAAGTGCTGTTAACAAACCCAGGGACAAGGGAACACCAAGTGATCCAAATAGATGGTGAGGAGGGTGTAGGAGGCTTGGTAGAGTGTAACCAAGAGTAATGTAACCTAGAGGAATTACTGAAACACAAATGAAGGCTGAACATGAGAGTGGGACAATCAGAAAGTAAAAGGAAATCAAGGAAAGAGGTAGGAAGCAAAGGGCATTTATAGAGGTCTAAATAAAGCATGTGCATATGTAAATATATTTATGTATAACGATGGGGAAATAGATCTATATGCATATATTTATAGGTTTAGTATTAAGGTAACAGATGTACATTGGGCCTCCATTCAAGTACTCCCTCAATGCAAAAATACTTTGTTGTATTAAAGTGGCATTGCGTGATGCTCACCTCCCCAACACAATTGCTGGAGGCAAATGGGTGCATAAGCAAATGTGGTGACTGAAGTTGATGGTGGTCGGCTATCAAAAGTTATACATTCTGGGGTCTTAAAAGCTTGAAGTTAAACAAGTGGTCATGTAGCTGAGAAGCAACAAAGCCCACATGAAAGAAGCACACCAGCATGTGTGATCACGAGGTGTCGGAAGAATCAGGTATCAGACATCATCGGAACAAAAAAATCATATCTTTGTGAATACGGGGGAGTGTGGAGTGAAAACCCAAAGCTCATTTGTAGATAATTGGACATCCCCTTACAGAAGGGTAGCAGGGAGGAGAGGAGCCAGTCAGGGTGCACTGTAGCAACAATGAAACATACAACTTTCCTCTAGCTCCTAAATGCTTCTTCCCCCACAACTAAAATGATCCCCATTCTACCTTACAAATCTAGCTAGACCTGAGGATGTACACTGGTACAGATAGGAACTGGAAACACAGGGAATCCAGGGCGGATGATCCCTTCAGGACCAGTGGTGAGAGTGGCGATACGAGGAGGGTAGAGGGAGGGAGGAATGGAAAGGGGAAACCGATTACAAGGATCTACATATAACCATCTCCCTGGGGGACAGACAACAGAAAAGTGGCTGAAGGGAGATATTGTATAGTGTAAGATAAGACAAAATAATAATTTAGAAATTATTCAGGGTTCATGAGGGATGGGGAATAATTATCAGCTGATGCCAGCGGATTAAGTGGAGAGCAAATGTTTTCAGAATGATGAGGGCAATGAATGTACAAATATGATGTATGTATCAATTGTGATAAGAGTTGTATGATGCCCCAAAAATTGATTATAAAAAAAGAGAAAAGAAATAACAGTATGAAAACATCCCCCCAAAAAGCATGCCTCTCTTGTCCCTCATATCCTAATCACCTGAACTCACTCCATGTGACTTCTTTCTGTTTCCATGAATGAAGGACAGTGGTTTGACAACACAGAAGAGGGGGGGAAAAAACAAGGGTGTCACCCAAACTGCTGAGTTTGAAAAATGTTTCCAAGAATGTAATCACAGATTAGACAAATGTGTGAAGTGTAATGGAGAGTACTATGAAGGGGATAAAAAATTTAAATGCATAGTTTTGAAAAAATTGTAGTTTTTGTCGGGTTCCCCCTAGTAGCTTCCAATTTCATAGCAACTCAAGCCATCACCATACATCAAACTGACAGAGAAGGGGTGGGTTTTGTGTGTAGGTGGTGTTGGTTATTGCACAGGGGCAAGGGACTTCTGGTGGCATAGTACCTTATGCCTTGGGTGTCAACTGTAATGTCAGCAGTGGGGAACCACCAGTCAGTCCTCAGAAGAAAAGGATGAGGCGTTCTACTCCCATAGAGTTAGCCTTTGGGAAACCCACAGAGATAGTTCTGCTCTGATCTCATAGAGTCGCTATGGCTCAGCATCGACTCCATCGAAGTGAGCTGACAAACTAAAGGCAGGAGATCTGAAAGAGGATGCGGAAACGTTGTCTCAGGTACTTTGGACATATTACTATGGTGGAACCAGTCCTGCAAGAAGGGCATCATTTTTGGCAGAGGGTTAGCAAACAAGAGGAAGACCCTTACTTAGGTGGATTGACACCGTGGCTGCGAGAATCGGCTCAAATACAGTAACAAGTGCGAGGATGGCGCAGGACTGGGCTTTGTTTCTCTCTCTGGTGCACAGGCCCCTATGAATCCGAACTGACTCCAGGGCTCTACAATATCAACTACTACAACCCTGAAGTTCAAACCTACCCAGTGGCTTCCCAAAAGGGAGGTGTGGCCATGTGCCTCTGTAAAGATGACAGCTAGGGAGCCCCTGCGGGGCAGTTCTACTCTGTGGCACAGGGGCAGCCAGGAGTCGGAATGTGCTTCACAGCAAAGGGTGTGCTTTGTCTCAGTTTGTGCCTGCTGCTGTTTATGCTATGCACTGAGTTTAACATGTGACACTCAGGAGCGAATGAATGGAAACACACCCATGATGCTTCCATGATGCCAGATGCAAGCTGACACTGTTTCTGAGTTCTGGGCATATTATTTTTTCAGAGATAATTTCCTGTAGCGGTGACACACCGAGTCCTATTTCATGTAAAAGCATCAGCAGCAGAGGAAAGCACTGCACAGAGAGAAGACTATGACACGTAACAGGCTTTCCATAGAGGAACAAAAGGGTGGATGTCTTGGGCTGCACTCTTTTCTTGTATACAGACAGTAAACAAGCTGAACACATCTCACCTAAGCATAACATTACAACTACTTGAAGCCCAGCTCAGGCATCTGGACAAGAGGCAGCAAGGAAGGATGGGAGAGAGTTAATGGGCTGGGCGTCCCCAAAGGTGCAGAGTGGGAATCAAGGGAGGATCCAGGACGAGCCAAGGCTTCTGGCAGAAGTCTGAGAGGAGAGCAGCAGAAAGGAGCTGCTCTCTGGGTCCTCACAGATGTAGCCAGTGAGAGAGCAGCAGTGCTGCCCCCTGGCGGTGCGCCGAAGGCAGGGCCGCTTCCCCCAGGGCTGGAGAGCTCTGGGGAAAGACAAATCCTGTCACTTTGGATGCCAAGTAAGGGGGCACTGTGTGCCGGTGGTGTACCTATGTTGGCCAAAGCGCTGCCCACTGTGCATTTGCTTCTCACAAGCACAGTTATCCTTCCTCGTGCATCCAGGAAAGACAGTTCTAGAAAAACACAAGCAGTAAAATAAAACACTGCCAGGTCTCGAACCATCCTCACCATTGTTACTATGCCCACTGATGTAGCCACTGGTTCGAGCTGTTTTATTGCCCGTCCTCCACTTTTTGCCAAGCATCATGTCCTTCATGGACTTGATGTCCCTTCAGGGACTGGTCTCTCCTGACAGCACGTCCAAAGATATCAAATGAAGTCCAGCCATCCTTTGTCCCCATGTTCTCTTGGCAGTCCTTGTACTTTTATTGCTCAGTGTCTGATTATTTGGGACCAGGCCTTATTGCTGCCCCTTCCTCATCTTGGCCCCCAATCCCGACCCCAAGCCCTGCACATCCACTGTGTGAAACCTCCTGTTCCTGTAACCATCCCTGTGCTTTTGTGTGGGGGGGTCTAGCTGGGTTCCCCTGGCAATTCGCCAGCTGCCCTTGGGAAAGTTCATGGAGTCGGCTAATTAGTAGAAAAGCCAAACGTCCAGCTGAGATTGGTTTACTCCCTAGCACCCTTGGGCAGGAGCACAGCCCCACTCCCGGTCCCAGGTAGCCAACGACCACACCTAGGTTCTCCGGACTTGGCAGCTGTAACATGTGGCCTGGGCTTCCCCTTCATTTCCTGCTCCTTTCTGGCTTGCTGTCTGACTTTTCTTTGCGGAATTAAAGCTGCAAATTGACAGGATCCCATAAACACTCTAAAGCCACAAAAAAACACCAAATGCCCACCCAAACATGTGAAACTTCCAAAAATCATCCTTAGAAGATTCCCAAACCCTAAACATTCCTAAACCCCATATATGCCCTGAAAACACCATGAAAGCCCTAAGAAAACCTAAAATGCTGGGGGAAAAAAACACATATAATATGAAAAATACCCTAAAATCCCTAAGGAACTCTGTAACATCACTAAAAACAGCATATTGTGCTGAAAAATACCTATACACTCTAAAAAACCACCCCTAAATCCCTTAAACACTCCCTAAAATCTTATAAAACACCCTAAAAACCCCAAACCACCCGAATGCCCCAAACACACCTTGAACGTCCACAAACAACCTAAAAGCCCTAAAAAATCACATGCCACCAAAAAGCCCTAAATGACCGCAAAATGCCAACTCATAGCCACCCTATAGAGGGCTTCTGGAGCTGTCAGTCTTTTATGGGAACAGCTTTATCGTTCTCCCAAGGAGAAGTTGGTAGGTTTGAAACCCGGACCTCATATTTAGCAGTCTAATAATTGCTGGACAGTGCCACCAAGGCTCTACTGGTGTAGTGGGTTACACATTGGGCTGCTAACCTCAAGGGAAACGGTTCAAAACCACCACCCACTCCTTGGGAGAAAGAAGAAGCTTTCTTTCTATTCCCCTAGATTTCTCATTGAAGGTGTAAAGTAACCTGTTAAATGCTCGCAGTGGCAGCAGCAATGTCTCATAACCATGGGGAAATGTGGTTCAGAAACTTCAGAAGCAAGCATCCACCAGTAGGTGACTGACCAGCAGTATTGACTTGGGCAAAGAGAAGGTGACATGGAAGGGTAAGGAGAAGAATGCGTGCAGAGGGCAGGTTGGCAGCTGAGCCTAAGTCCAGTAGAAACAACAGCAGAATGGCCTGTTCCTGGAAGGGCCACAGGAGATGGTGCGACTTCATGTAGCCCCCACTTACATGTGTAACAGCAGCAATTGCCTGAACACGTGGTCTCCCCAGGGAGGAGCCTTTGTGTGGTGTTAAGATGCTGTTACTGTCTGTTGTACTGTGGTGGCCTGCATTTGGCTGTAATGGTGGAAATTTTGCAGCCAGTAGTTCAAATGCCTGCTGGGTCACTCACTGCAGGTAGACTTCAGCAGTTTCCAGACAGAGACGAGGGAGGAGGACCTGGTCTTCCACTTCTGAAAGAACTGGCCAGTGTGAACCTTGTGAATGGCAGAACACTATACCTGAACATGAGTACCGCAGGCTATAAGGCATGATGGATTGACACAGTGGCTGCAGCAATGTGCTCAAACATAGGATAGTGCTGGCCTGGAAAATAGTTCATCGTCCATTAAAAAAAATCATTATATAGGGGCTCATACAACTTTTGTTGTTGTTTTTCCCTAAAGGAGAGCAGTGTATTGGTACACTGAGAGGTATATAGATCAATGGATACGAACAGAAAAGCTACACATATATTCACCAGTCAACAGGAAACTAGCCTTCGAAAAAGGACACAGAAATATCCAAAGGGACAAATTCTGCTTGCTCAACAAATGGTGTTGGACAAACTGAGATACCGTATGTAGGAAAATGAAGCAAGCCCCAAACCTTCCCCCATGCACAGAAATTAACTGAAGAGGGGTTAAAACCTGAAAGTAAACCTCCGGGCTATCATAATCATTTTTTCGATGACCTCATCGGTCAGAAATCATTGTTGGAACGCCAAAGCGTTCTTGTGTTCAACGTCTACATACATAGCAGGTGCTCCAGTAAAGGGGAATCTTGGTGGAGCTGGCTCATCCATTCCTGAAGAGAGTAGAGCACCACGTTGGCCCATCACAGAGCTCAGGTGTAGAATCTTCCTCACTGTCATCCTTTATCTCAGCAGTGTCAGTGTTGGATTATGAATTTCCCAAAGAACCAGTATCGCTCAATTCTGTGCACAATGCTGACTCACTCTCGCTGTTATTTCACTGGTCTAAAAACCCATTTAGGTTAAAATGACACTTTTTTGATGCCATGACCTAAAATTTTTAGTGAGAAAATGTTCCCAATGACATTACATGGGTCTTCGTCTAATCCTGATGCCATGTTCTTTTTCACAGAGACCAGCTTCTTGTATAAATTGCTCAGCATACTGATGGAATAAGAACAGTGAAAGGATACAACCCTGATGCACACCTTTTCTGATTTTAAACCATGCAGTATCACCTTGTCCTGTTCACAGTCTCACCTGGTTCTATCTCTTGGCCTTTGCATAAGCTCCATATGAGTACAATGAAGTGTTGTGCAATGCCCATTCTTTTCCATGGTATCCCCAAGATTCACCTCCTTCCACTCGTGGTTTCCAGAACGTGGGGTTGGGACAAAGCCTGGATAGTCTCATGGCAAGACCAGATCAGGAATGGAGCTGAGCCGGGAGCAGCTTTATTTGCTTGCTCCAGGGAAAGTCTGCCAATGTGACTAAGCCTCAGGGGCTTTCTACAAATGATAAAGGTGAATCCCTCTCTCGTTACCCACTGATCATCTCTGAGCCTCTTGCTCTCATATCCCTTGCACAGACCTCTACCATTAGATGGACAATTCGGTAACGTTTGAACACTTTTCTGATGCTGAGCCTGGGGAGCAACTAATAGCTGAGTAAATATTGATTGAAAGATGGTGAGTGGAAGAAAATAGCTTTGCCAGGTCCAGGTTGTGATGGAGATGAGAGTGTTACCAAATCCTGCTGTCCCCATGGTGGGTTTGCTGTATTGTGCCCAGTCCTGAAAGTCTGAGCCAGGGGTTTTAACGTGGCCCCTTTCAAAACATATAGGTGGAATTCTTGGACCATGAGCTGTCCATAAAGCTTTACCAAGGAGATGTCCGCCCTGGAGCGAAACAACCCAAGAACCTAGATCTTCGTGAAGGTGTTGGTAAGGGATGCAGCGGAAATCATAAACTTGACTGAAAGCAAAAGAAACTTTGCCTTCATGTGCCTGCAGCTGGACGAAGTGGTGCTGGAGCACACCCTCCTTTGTGATTCTTCTTGTTCTTTTTATGAGCTGCTCCCTGGCCTGTGTAGTCCCGTAAATCTGGAAACTCTTTGCTGGTGGGGGCAATTGTTATATCCTCCCCCCAGATCCAGATGTCTTGTCCATGGTCAGTGTGCAATCCTTGTTTGCCAGAGGAGTGGGGCATCTAAAGGCAGGCAGGGGTCACATACTTTTTTTCTACACTTTCTAGAAAGACCAGAGCTAAACATCTTGCAGCCCTTTTCATGTCCTCATTCTTTTCTGTATTTATTTTCCATGAAAGAGGAGAAGAAACGCGACAGCATCTACTGACAGCAAGTCAAATGCCATCGTGTGTGTTCAGAGGGCAGGCTGGTTCTCATTTGCCTAACTCATCAGTCCCATCGTGCCATGTCCATGTTAGATTGTTTAGGGAAACAGATGACATATGTTATGATGCTAAATAAGCTGAAACAGTGCCAGGATGGAGGCAGAAGGGTTTTATTTGTTTGTTTTTAAATGAAGCATGGCTTTCTAGTGACTTATTGTGGTGGGGAAGGGGGGCACCGAGAGCAACAAGACATGGCTGTGACAGTGGTCTGGGAATTGAGACAAATCATTGCTTCTGCAGCAGAGATGAGCTGCCTCTGACCTGTCAGTTACTTGAAGGGAGACTCTGCATTTGGTCAGACAAGTCTCAGTTGGAGATGGTACCAGCTTTCCTCCTGAGCCTCTGTGGTTCCCTTTGAACTACACAGGCCCGAATCGCTTTTAGCTGAGCAACAGCAAATGGCAACACAGACTTGCCATATTGCTCTTTTGCGTACACTCTTTAAAAATCATACTAAATATACATGCATCAAAACATTCGTCACTTCCACGCTCTACAAGATTATAATTAAGTGGCATTCTGCATGTTGTTCATATATCATCCTTATCCATTCCAAAATTATGTCATCACCCTTATGGAAGCTCAGTATCGTCTCAGGGATGGCACTTCCCCTCCAGGCCCTACTGGGTTAGGCTGGGTTGACTAGAGAAATAAATCCAAGGACACTCATATAGGTATAAGAAAGACTCCACCTCACTTATTTGTCCAATTGACATGGCATTATGTAACAACCATACTTACCTTCCTACCTATCCCTGGAAACAATTGGGAGATGTTTGTCTCTATTCATTTTCCTAGCCTAGATATTTTTTGTAAGTGGAATTAAGCAAAATGTGTCCTTTTTGAAGCTGATTTATTTCACTCAGCATAATGCTTATGAGGTTCATTCCTCTTGTAGCCTGTGTCAAGAGTTCATTTCTCTTTATGGCTGAGTAGTAGTCCATTGTATATACCGTAGGCAACATGTTTGACTTATCCATTCACCTATTGATGGGTATTTAGACCGTTGACACGTTTGCGAGATTGGGAATAATGTTGCAAGGGCCATCTGTGTATTTGTATCTATTTATGCGCTTGCTTTTAATTGCTTATATCCTTCATTTCCTTTTCTTTCCTTGTTAGACTCAGTATGATCCCCTTCTGCCCCTCCTCTAGCCTCACAACCTCTGTGTCTGATGTGCCAGGATCTCACCAGAAGCCTTAACACCAAGATTCTGAGCCCTGACTGACCATTCTGACCATCCAGGGAATTGAATATTCCGGAGCACACAGAAGATGAAGTTATCAAAACTCCTTAGGCATAACCGAACAACTGGAGGGAGTGCTTTATTGGGCTGGGGGGCTGGGGATTATAGTTGTGAAGGACACCAAGAACAATTGTCATTACCTAGACTGTAAAGACTATGTTCGACATCCATGCTGGTGAGTAGCAGCTGGATTTCAGAAGCTCACAAGTGGCCATCTAGGTGGCAAGTATTGTCACCCTCACTCTGGAGGAAAGAGTGGTGAGTGGACCACATGAACATTAGACTTCATGACTCTGAGCACAGAATAACTAGATGATCTCCAACTATCATTTCCAACTTCTTTGAAAGGGATCACATCCAAAGGTCCTAGATAGTGAAGCAAAATTCACAGTCATAAAAGAGACCAGGCTTATTGGCTGGATAGGGACTAACAGAACCTCTGAAACGATGGTCCTTATTCACTAAGTTTGAAAATGAACTCCTACCTGTGGTTCAATATTCAGCCAAATAATAGATTGGTCTATAATGGGAGCAATTACACAAGTGAGGCACGCAAACCTGAAAACAGCAAACCATTTGATCTCAAAAGGGCAGTATTAATCCAAGGCCCAAGTTCAGAAGGGTAGGAAGAGAGGAGGAAGGGAAACAGAAGACATAAGTAGGGAGTGGAACAAGTCATATTATATTGTGGAGATTGCAATAAGTGGCATAAAACACAATGGGTATGAATTGTTGAATAAAAAACTGATGATCTTGGTAAACCTTCACCTAATTCACAATAAAAACTTATGAGAGAGAAAAAAATCCAAGCACCTAGGCTGCATTCCAGGCCAATAAAATCGGACTCAGTGGAGATGGGACAAAGATGTCTTTTGGACAGCTCTCTGGCGATCCCAATGAGCACACAGGCTGATACCCACCATCTGGAAACTATGGGGTAGCTGCTTCTCCGGTAATGCCTCGGGGGAGCGCTTGGGTCCCTTAAAGAATGCGGGATGATGAAGGGGCAAAGGTCATCAAACCTCACCCACAGCTTTACACTGGGGGGCTGCTCTCTGAGGAATGTGGGAAGGGTCCACTTGCATGCTGTCTCTGTGCAGCAGATCCAACAGACTCAACACCTTTCCAAAGCTGGCAAGAAAGTCCGAGAGACTAGATGTGGGCACCACGCTGTGAGTTTCCCAGAAGGCACGAGACAGATCGAGAGCAGTCACAGGAACACAGACTCCTCCGGAAATGCCGCCATGCGCAGAACATGCATCTCTAATTTCATTTCACACTGACTCAAGCATTCAGTCCTTTTTACGAAAACCCAGCTTCTCATTACAGTAACCGGTTTAAAATGACAATCTTCTGTTGAGCAAGTCTAAGAAATGACCTTCCTTTATTTTACATGGTATAAAAATTCAGTTTCCTAGGCCGATGGGCTCTAGGGACAGGTGTTTTTATGTACTAGACATGGCTTTCAAAGTTCTTCAATTGCCTAAATTAATAACGACTTTTTTCCTTTGGCTTTTCTAAGGGACACATTAATTTCAATCTTTTTCTAAGGAAGTGAATCTCTAGCTATCTCATTTGGATAACTTTCTGCCTTCAGAGTAGAATTTGAAATAATCTGCAAGGTTACCCCTTCCCCACCCTGCCCCAGCAGCCCAGCCTCTTTCTTCCTTCCAGCCTCCAGCCACCGGGGTTTGGTTGGGAAAGGAGATGCAGAAGGGAGTCTCTGGATTTTTCTATCAAAAGGTTGGCCACAACCCCCAGTAGACCAAATGTAATTCATTATGGTGGGTTTTGGTTTTACTACATTAAGAGTTATCCTTAGGGAAATTACAAACAAACAGAAATAGGAAGACTTTATATTTTATTAACGGATGTACTGCTCAGTCTCATTATATTTTAAAAGACAAAGTATAAAAAAAAAATCTGGCTCCATTTAAAATGTCCTGACTAGCAGAACTTAAAATACACAAATCTTAACATGAAAGTCTAGATGAATAAATAAAATAAACAACGAAACAGCTTTCTCAGGAAAAGCCATAATAAAGAGCTCGACTATTTTTTGAGCTGTTTAAGATGCTCGTGTTAAAGGGAAAAGAGTATCATTGTTGACTTTGAAATGTAGAACCATTTGCTTAATTCAGTGATGCTAAAATGGGCAGTTTGGCTGAAGAAAGAAATTGGCTTGTAGCATTTGATGAGCAATTTCTTCTTTTGAATATAGAAATGACCAGGGATGTGGACACGCTTTTTATTCTTTTGAGGACCCTCTAACCAAGAAATCTTTTAAATGATCATTACACAGTGAATGCCTGGAGGCTCTGGAAACTATTTATTTTGACATTATTATAAGCTCAAAATGATTCACCAATGCAAAAGAAGAAGAGAAAAAGCAATTACATACTAAGCTGTAAACACTGGAAGCTTTTCTGTGCTGAAAATAATTGGACAGAGTTTTTTCTTTTTTTAAGTAATAGTGTCCAAAGAGATTCAATGATCTTATTGCTTATGGATTTGGAGCTTAACTATATTCCTTATTTTAAATTTGATATTAGAATAGCAAGATTATAGACCTTGATACAATGTGACTTGGAGAAGTATCGTTTCATTAAATTATCAAGTTAAGGCTCAAGGAGCCTGGTGGAATGTGTGTGACCATGAGGCCAGCCAGTTGGAATCCGCTATGGCTCACAGAGAAAGATGCGGTTCTCAGCTCCTGTAAAGATTTAGAACTTCGGGAACCCACAGGCATAGTTCTACGTTGTCCTTTCAGGGGTCCTCAAACTTTTTAAACAGGAGGCCAGTTCATTGTCCCTCAAACCCGCTGGAGGGCTGGACTATAGTTTAAAAATAAAACTATGCACAAATGCCTATGCGCACTGCACATACCTAATTTGAAGTAAAAAAAAAGGGGGGGGCAAAAACACCCGGCATGCTGAATAAATGTCCTCTGAGGGCCATGTGGTCCGCAGGCCATAGTTTGAGGACCCCCTAGATTGATATAAGTCAGAATCGACTTGATAGTGTTAGGTTTCTGGGGTGGTTGACCTCAGTTCTTGCTTAGCAACGCTGAAAGAATTCATATGGCAGAAGCACTTTTGTAAATCCAAGTGAATGTTATGAAAGAAAGTTTCAGGTATCGCAGTCCCCAAAAGTCCCCACTATCTCCGGAAAGCACGCCGGGCTGCATGGCAGGGGTGGGGAAAGTTTGCAGCTGAATATGGCGGTTTCATGGGAGGAATACCTGAGCAGGAGTGCAGAACCAGCTGAGGAGCCACGGCAGGAACCCCCAAGGGCCTCACCCTCCACTTGCAGAGCACGTGAACAAGGGAGGGCGACAAGGAGCCCAGGCCTACTTCTATCACCTCCCAACACCACTGGAGGGCATTGGTCGATCGTACTGGTTGATTTTGGTGCACTTTTGTGAAGTCCTATTCTGTATGACCAGGTGGACCTTCCACCTGGGTCTACATGACTTGGGTCAGAGCATGCTCAGTTCTGAATTTTGCCATAGGTATCTAATGAGTGTGCCTGATTTATTTCCAACCCCTTTGTTGTGGCCCGGACAGCTCATTTTCGTTTAGTGCTGGCATTTGGGAAGACAAGCCCTAATCTAGCAACCTGTCAATAGCAGTAAGTGAATGGAATTAAAACTCAACTCATAGCCATAAATTCAATTCGGACTCATAGCGACCCGAGAGGACAGGGCAGAATTGCCCCCTGAGGATTTCTGGGGCTGGAATTCTTTACAGGAATAGAAGTCTCTTTTTTCTCCCTCCCAGTGGCTCCAAAGGACTGACCTTGCAAGGAGATGTCCAGCGGGTGCCTGCAGGCTCCTTCATTGAAAATCTCTGCTAGTTTATGAAGCGGGAGGGAAATTTTGAGGAGGCCGTCTGCGGCAGAGTTAACTCCCCATTAAAGCCAATGAGCTTTTCCACATCTCTCAAAAAACAAACAAAAAAACCTAAAGTGACTACTTCAGATTAATATGCTGTAGGTAGAACCACCTCCCACTCAGCAAACCAAACCAATCAACCAACCAACCAAACAAACAAAAACACCCCAAATCCTGTTGCCTTCAAGTCAGTTCTGACTCATGCTCACCCCTTGTGGTACAGAGTACAATTGTTGCATGAGGTTGTCTAGGCTGTACCCTTTATGAAAGCAGATGACCCCTTCCTTTTGTGGTACAGCTAGGTGGGTTTGAACTGATAACCTTTATATAAGCAGCCCTATCCAGCGATCTATGTCAACTAAAGTGTCAAAGCATGTAAAGACTGATCCACAACCCCCACTTCTCTCTTCCTCTTCTGTGATGACCTGGAATCCACCTTTTGATCTGGTGGCACCATATTTGTGAAGCAGCCCGAATCACTGACGGACGGTGTGCAGGACAAACACCCTGTAGAATTGCCCTTCTAGCGTCAGAATTTGCATGAACAAGAAATAAACTTCTAGATTTTAAGCCACTGAGGTTTCAGGGGTAGCTTCTTTCTGCAGAACAGACTAGGCTATCCTGCCTGATCATCTCTTCACAGGGTTTTTGTGGAGAGCTACCGGAGCAGCTCGATCCAGGGGAGCTGCCAAAGCAGATACCTACACTTTATCTGGGATTGTAGGTTGTAGTACCAAAGTTTTTATTTGCCCGGGAGGCACTGAGTAAATTTTTTTTCTTCTGAAAACAGGACAATATGTAAGTAAGTTTGGAGACATATGTAGCTGGAGCTGAAAGTCCTCTTACCTTGCAGTTTTCTTTGGTAGAGATAGACTTGTTCTTAATGAAACCCATGACAGTCAGTGTCACAAGTGACTTCTGAGGAGAGGCCAAACAGCTAAGTCAAGGCCAGCCTACCGTTCTCTTAAATGCTGTCTCATGCTCTCATCTGCTCTGACGTGTTTGCTCAGGGGCATGTGGCAGCCACTGGGCGGGCCTTACCATTGGCACTGAAAATCATTGTAGGGGATATTAGAGGATTTACATCAAGAAGACCTGACTTCCTGGCCATTGCTCGGGGGCCACAGTTCCCAAGACAATCAGTGTCAAGGGCAAAACAAAATAAAACATGACGAGGCCTCTGGGGCTGGGTTGAGCTGGATATGTAACCAAAGCCCCCTTCTACCAGGATCTTCCCAAGAGGAGATTGCTCTTTTCCATAGCTAAACAATTTTGTTTAACACACGTTCTGCTGGGGAACCTTCTGGGAAGCAGAAGAAAATAAATCTGCCTTCCTTTGAATTAAGCTGGGTTGGGTCCAAGCCCTGTGTAGTGTGTATTCTTATCATAACATCTAAAGGAGTCTCATTTCACCATTCTTAGCTATTAAAAAAAAAGTTCCAGGCACAATAATTCAATTTAAAATTATACACCAGGAGTAGTTCATATTTAATACACTTTATACAGGTATTACAGGTACAAGGGACGTACTTGTTAACTGCCAGGTTGCTGGCTTGAACCAACCAGCTACTCCACAGGAGGTACTGTGTTTCTGTGAAGATTTTCAGCTTGGAAGCCCACTGGGAGAGCTCTCCTCTGGCTTGAGTCTGAAGGTGCTTGACAGCAGTAGCCTTTTGTTTTTATAGAGGTATAAAGCTTTCTTTCTTTCTTTTTTTTTCTCGGTATAAAGCTTTTTAGAACAACAAAAACAATTCCTTTTGGAAGTAAGCCAGAGATAAAACCACAAGTTACATGCTTTACTTTTTTTCTGTCCTGCTGCTGGCAGCCACCCTTTCATCGATTGTGCACACCAGCATGCTGGTGAAGTGGTGAACTCTGCGCTCTCACTCCCCTGGCTACACACTCGGTCTCCTCACTCATCGTGTGGCTTCACCCAACGCACGGAGCCTCCTGCAGGCTCCTCACCCTGTGTGTGTAAAAGTGCGAAGGAGACAGACTTCCTCAGAGCTGTGCTTTAGAGAGAATCCTCCTCACATTCTCAGCACCGCCTTGAATAGGGCAGCACTGCACATGACATCTACTTGATGATTGTTGATGGTGTGGTGGTGTGTTTGTACGGATAAAAAAAGAGCCCTGAATGGTTATGTAACAAGTAAGGGAATAAATAGATCTTCCTTCATCCACCTTCATCTTTCATTGTTCTATCACTCTCTGATTGCAATATTAGAGGCTAAAATGGGCAGAATTCCCACCTCTGAACAAAGTTTGTGCACATGGGTGTGCATGCTTGTGTGTCCATGTGAGTGTGCCTGTACAATGTGTGTGCACGTGTGTGTGCACATGTGCACTGGAGCCTGGCAGCAGCAGGGGAGGCGCCTGTCTCTGTTCAGCAGTATCTGACGGCTGCTGCAGGTGTAATGAGAAGTGATTGTTGATCTGTTCAGGGAGCTCCTGGGGTGGACTCAGGGAAGGAGCAGCAAAGAAGACATACTCATCTCCCCCATATGTAGATGAGGTGATGGAGGTGGGCGGTAGAGGAGCAGCTCCTTAGTAATGAGATCACAGGGGAAAGGCCTTGGATGAGGTGCCAGACATCCCTGCTTTCCCAGAGAGGGTGGGGACTGGGAACGAGGCTGCATCCTGCCTAATCAGTTACAGTTGCTCTGTCGCTCTGGGGAGGGAGGCAGATGAGGCAGGGAGCTTCCGGAATCTCTCATCTCCAGTCCTTCTAGGTGGATGTGGGAGCGTGTGAGGACGGCCACACTGGAGGGTCAGGGTTGATCGCCTTGCAGTGTGGAGCCCGGCCTGGACCTGCGTTGTGCAGGGTGACCAAGGAGCTCTGAGGGCAGGGTTCTGGGTGGGGGCTTTGTCTACTAAGACCCACAGCCGCGCCCTGTGTCGCAATGTTGGCATGCAATGTGCAAAGACTTGAGACAATGTGAAATGGACCATCCACTTCACTTGGAAAGACAGGAGGGCTGAAAATCAGATTGGGAGATCTGATCTCGTTTGCTGCACAGTTGTGAGAGGAGATATTCCTGGCTTCTCTCATGTTGGGAACCGGGCATAATCAGCCTGACAAAACCAAGGCCATATTGCCTGCCCAGCAGGGCTAAAGCCACGTCACCTCAACCTTATCTTACCCTGACACACACCAGATGGCCCACCCTTGTCTGCTCCAGCACCGGACATTCCAACTGCAGACTTGCGGCCGCCTGCCCTGTGTGCTCTACACCCCCGCCCTTCCTTTTTTTTTATCTCCCCTTTGAACTCCCTTGTTTGCCTCACCCTTTATAGAGAGGCTTGTGTAGCAATAAACTCAGACCTTGACAAGAATCTGCTTGGTCTCGCTCCTCTCTCTCGCCCGTTTCTCTTTCAGGCTGGGTCCTCCTTGGAACCCCTCGAATAACTGAGTCCCGCGGGTTGGGGCACTCTCACACATGAAACTATATTCCTCCTCAGGCATCAAGGAGGTGATACGAATGCTTTGATAGCCTAGTATCTGTCAGCTGGGAGGCACAACATAGTGAGAGCCCTTATTAATCACTTGGAGATTAGCTGAGGGGTGGGAGAAGCCAGGCATGAGGCTTTCCAGGGCTGCTCAGCCTGCACAGGAGTCCTTTCCTGGGTTGGACAGAGGTGCTGCCATCTGAAAGCTCAGATAGAGCAGTTGGAAAATTAACTGACCTGGTACAAGATCTATTTACATATATCAAAAGATCCTGGGTAATAACATCTCATGTTTGTGCAGCATGCCACATTTGTCAAAGGGCTTTCTCATTTACTGTCTTACTTGGTCCTCAAACTAAGAGGCCTTTGGGCAGCTATTGCTGTTTAATTTTGGGCGTGGTAACAGCTTTGGGTATAGTACTGGGCTTGGAATCAGGCTGTGCAACCCACAGCAGGTCACTTAGCTGCTCTGGATTGGCTTTCTTCCTCTACGAAGGTCAGCGCTTGGACTAGACCATTTTCCCAGTGGCAGCTCTGCTGACATTTTGGCCAACATCGTTCTTGTGGGGCTGTGTTGTTCCCTGCACCAGGATGGCAGTGGGACTCCCTTCTTCAGAATGTCTCCAGGCATGGCCAAATGTCCCCAGCAGAGCATGCTGCTGGGCTGGCGCACGGCAGGATGATGCACTCAATGAGTTGGATTTTAAGTTTTCAGGTACTTTACATGTCTGCACAGGGAGACTACATCAACAATTACCCAGCAGTCAATGGGTCATCACTGACCCTCTCTATAATTCCAACTGAGATCATGAAGCACCGACTGAGTTTCTGAGCTTAGCACCCTGCATGGCACAAGTTGTTTAGCACTCAGCTACAAACTAAAAGGTTGGCAGTTCAAACCTATCCAGAGGCCTCTTAAACAAAATCCTGGTGGTCTGCTTCAGAAGAGTTGGAGCCATGAACACCCCATGGAGTGAAGAGATATAAACATGAATGTGGATGTGACTCTAGGTATAGCTACAACCGGGAACCATGGAATCAACTACATCATGGAATCAACTTCAACTCCTGGCCTCCTTGTGTGTCCAAGAAGAACTGTGCTCCCCAGGGTCTGGAAAGGCTGCTTGGTCTGAAGTAGATTTGCAGGCCCTTCTTTCTAGGTGCCGCTGGGTGGCCTCAACCTTCCAAGCATGCTATTAAAAGCCAATCCGTCACCTGTGTGCATCACTGAAGACACACAGACACAGGGAGCAATGCCCTGGCTGGGGCACTGGAACAGCGCTGGCATGCAGTGAGTGCTGCCCAGTTAGCGAACAGGTCTTCCCTTGGTACTTTCTCAGGTCTGTGTGAAGCTTTCTAAGCATCCAGAGTTCTCAGCCTGATTCTACTGCCAACTTGCAGTGTGGCTTCGAGCTAGTCTCTTGCCCTCTCTGGGCTTGATAACAAAAGCAGGGCAGGCCAGCCACAAATATCGTGTGGCTAGCAGGGGAAAGCAGTTGAGGACACAATTGCAGATGGAGTTCATCCTTTGGACTCATCGCCCCTCCTCCCTAACACCCCCCCCCCACTACACACACACACCTTTTCAACTGCACCAGATGGGTTTTAACTTTCCGGCACCAGAAAAGCAGACCTTGAGTTTTTTCCTTTATGGAATGTAGGCCATCCCTGCTTATGTGTCACATTCAGTCCTCGTTCTTCTCCCTACTCTTGTCCCTCCTCCAGTCATCAACAAGTGACTGCAGGGCGGTTTCCCAGCAGGGCTGTGCTCAAAGATTCATAATGCTGGGTTTTCCTTTAGTTCTCCACAGTCTTGGGCTTGGAACAATCCAGGCATTTCCTTATCAAATGCTCATTTTAGGGGGGAAGGACGGGGGCACTGGAAACACCACATGGGGCTCAATCCTTTTCTGCACGTGTGTGAGGGGTTTCCAGGAGTTCGAATTTCAACTTAAGTGATTTATTTTTTGTTGTTTAATCGCGTGCCTGTCATCTGCTGGACATTTCTTCTACAGTGTTTTGTTGTTGTTAACCCCATTTCTAAGATCAGAGATAGAAGGGTCAGGCACAATAGGCAGTTAAATTGACTCAATATGGGGTGTGAATCTGCTTCTGTCTGGTTCCTCATAGCCCTCAGTCATTTTAATGCAGGTGTTGTGAAGGGTGTGGGTTCAGCAGCCACACACTGCCTCATCTCGCCTCCTCGTTGATAGGCTGTGTACCCTTATGTGAGTTGTTTAATCTCCTACCAAGCTTGTGAGAGCACTACTTTTATTAGCTTCATTTTACCGAGACTGTGAGAGGTCAGAGGAGCGAAGGCTTACATATTGCCAGGCATATAATATGCTAATGATAGTCAAGATATATAACTAAGCATTTCTCTGTTCTTGGTTCTGTCAGTACCTGGTGTGGCCACAAAGGAGAAACCTGGTTTCCTGCTATTTTGAGCATCTAGTGTGAATGGCAGGAGATAAGTCACAAGCTAATGAACCCTTGTGGTGTAGTGGTTAAGCACCCTGGGCCCGGCTATCAAAAGATATAGTGTCCAGGGTCTTAAAGACTGGAAGATAAACAAGGGGCCATCTAACTAAGAAACAACAAAGCCCACATGGAAGAAGCCACCAGCCTATCTCGACATGATCGCTGAAGACAAAGCGGGTGCATAAGCAAATGCGGGCATGTTTTCCTGATGTGCACTCACCCTTTACATAAAACTCTCTCTTATACATACGCGTTTCTGTGGATTTGTTTCGCTAAGGCACCCAGACTAACATAAGCAGCATGGAACGCATTTAAGAAGCCTAGACAAGGGCAGGGCAGGATATTTGGAGGGACTGGATCCAGAATTAGAGAGGAAGGGGTCCTGGAGGTGAAACGGGCTGCTAGCTCCCTGTCCCAAGGGGGACAATGAGACTGCTGGCTCCCATGAAGATTTACAGTCTTGAAAACTCCATATAGGGTCACTGTGGTTGGAATCCACTGGACGGCAGTGGCCTTTTGGGATTGAAGGTGGAAGCCACCAAAGAGCCTGCGGGGAGTGTGTGAACTTCTGGAATACAGCGAACAACCTCTGCACATCTGCTTTTCGTGCTGCCCAAGTCATGCATTGACATTTGTCCAAAAGTGAACCATCACAGCTGCTCTCTCAGGAAGCTGGGGGCTGAGCCCGCTGGTTCCACTCTGTCAGCATTTCTGGTCCGGGTACCTGCCCTCTGCCCCGGCACAGGCAATGGGCTTTTGGAAGCAGTGCTCCCTGGGTAGTGGGTGTGATTTGGCTCCTCTGGCCTAACATGATGAATGCTGAGAGGGGGTGGATACTAGGGGGTTAAGCTCCCTGACCTTTCCCTAGCCCAGGGGAAAACTTACTATTTAAAGTAAGTTTTAGACAGAATCTTTAGAAAGATAAATTGTTTACTTAATGTACACAATTACTCCCCAACACATCTGTTTTGTGTCTGCTCAACTCAACCTCATAGGCTATGGATGACCTTGAGCAAGTTTTTAAAGTCACAATGGGTTTCTACCAGGATTGAGAGTTCAGCTCTCTCAACTCTCCAACTGGTTATTAGCACCATAGTCTCATTTCTATTTATGGATTTACTTTGTTTGAGGGAAAAAAGACTCCCAATTCAACTTTATTTTATTAGGAACTCCTTTGCTATGTTTTACACAAGAAAAAGGCACAAACCGCTGTTCTGGATGAAGGACAGCATCCGCATGAGGCCCCAATGGTGTCGGAAGGACCCACAGCCACAGTTACTTAAATAAAATGACACTCATTCTGTCCTGCTGACTCTGACTCATAGTGACTCTGTGTAGGGATCCTGAAGTTGCTACCTTTACAGGAAGCAATAACCTCATCTTTCTCCTGTGGAATGACTAGTGGCTTCGAACCAGCGATCTTGCTGTTAATAGTCCAACACTATCCAGCATCACCACCTGAGCTCCTGAAAGCTTAAATGAGACATGGAAAACAAACACCTTTGTCACAAAACTGTCCCTGAAGACGGATCAATTCATGGAGTTGCGGGAGGGCCTGTGAGAGCATGAGCGGGACCTTCATTGGGATGTGCACACGACCGTATATCGCTGAGTCTGGCCCGGGGAGTGGACGCAAGCTTTCCACTGCCGGTCAGCAGTAGGAAAGAACTCAATGGTGGCTGAATGTGTGGCCCCTCAAAATGGATTTAGGGTCTCCACATAGACTCTCACTGTGAGCCACAGCCTATTGCTCAAAATTTAAGCTTAAATATGACTTAAATGCCTAACATTCTGTTTCCTTAAACTAGAGTACTGCCAGGATCAACTAGAGGCCTGGATGACCTATCAGGTCTGAACAACGATCTCAAATCACTTCACATGATCCATTCCACCAGTCATGTCACCAGTCACGCCTCCTCACTTACCCATTCCAGAGACTGTGCCTGTATAACCTATCGACTAACACATTCCCACATGTTGTGATTATGAAACCAACCATCATGCTGGAATAAGGACCAATCACGATGTAAGGGGCAGGGTCAATGGGAAAGCAAGATAGGGGCTGAGGGGAGCCAAGAGGGTCCCGTCACTCAATCCCTAAACCTGATCTAATGTCACTAGACTGGGGTCTTCCTCACATCTCAAGGGCACCCGATTCATGATTGAAATGAATTGTGCTTATTCAATCTTTGTTCTGCTTACCGTCCTGCTATGCTGCCTCCTCTTCTTGCTTTATGTGTGTGGCTCCCTCTGTTGTGGTGACAAATGGCTTGAGAGGGATTTGACATAGGGAGAAAGCCCACCCACATCAACTGTCACCAGAAGCAGACACTAAGTTCATTTCTCTCACCTCACAGAACTATGCACATCAGACACTGGTAGAGCTGCCTGGAAGGGGAACCCTTAGTGCAGTGGTTCTCACCCTGTGGGTTGCGACCCCTTTGGGAGTCATATGACCCTTTCACAGGGCTCGTCCAATTCATAACTGTAGCAAAATTACAGTGATGAAGTAGCAAGAAAATCATTTAATGGTCAGGGGGTCACCACAACAAGAGGACCTGTATTAGGAAGGTTGAGAACCACTGCCTGAGTGTGCTTAGGACTTTGCTGCCCTCAGGGTCACCAGACATTCCTGAAGGCAGAGTCACTGCAGGAAGCCCTTCTGGGAAATGCCCTGAAGCCAGGTCTCAACCAACTCCATCCACCCTCACCCTCCTAGATCCTAATCATAGGCTGCATGGAAATGCTCCCTGCCACTTCAAAGACTGTAAGTCCATGGGAGCAGAAAGCCTTCTCTTTCTCCCTTGGAGTGGTGGCTGGTGAGTTCAAACTGCTCACCTTCTGGGTAACATAACCCACAGACCAGCTCCCCCTGAGCTCAGTTAGGTTTGCCACACAGCACACATTGTTGGGAACCTTCTGAAGTAGCTGTGCCATGTGCAGGTTGGGGGATTTCGCACAAGATGCAGAATTCCACCCTCTCTTGGAAAAAATAATTTTTGCAATAGCCTTGTATTCTCTTCTGGATCTGAGTAGCAGCTACTCTCATGCAGTCCTAGCACATACATGCTAGGTCTTACGCCGAGTCTGCTCCATGCTTTCCTGTGTCCTATGTGGCGCTGTAGGCACCCAAGGCATGGACTCTGCAGCCTGGGTTCAAATCTCTCCTTTCCACTTCCTCACTGTGTGGTCATAGGCTCATGACTTTATCATCCTGTGCCACTGATTTTTCATCTGTAAAATGAGGCAAGAATAGAGTCCACACATAGGCTTCTTAAGTGAAATAATTGAATTATTATATACAAAAAGCTTAGAACATTGCTCGGCATCTTGCAAATACTGTTAGGTAGCTTAGCATAGGGAGTGGGTCATCCATTACATATGCTCAGGTTCAAACTTCCGGCCAGGAAGGGGTGGTACACCTAGGTGGGTGTTACACCTGGATTGGCCCATCTGAGCCAGGTGAATTCAATCCAGCCAATGGGGTTGACCAGGACCATCAACCATGCCTCCCTGTGGAGGAATTGAAAAGGCAGGATCTTGACCTCTCCGATGTCTCCCTTCCCCCACTTTTCTGTTGTCCGTTCCCCAGGGAGGAGGTCACATGTAGATACTTGTAATCGGTTTCCTCTTTCCAATCCACCCTCCCTCTACCCTCCCACTATCACCACTCACAAATTATCAAGGTTTCTTGAGGGATGGGGGAGTGGGGAGGAAGGGGTAAAAATGATGACTCGATTGATGCCAGGGGCTTAAGTGGAGGCAAATGTTTTGAGAATAATGAGGGCAGTGAGTGTACAATGTGCTTTACACAATTGATGTATGTATGGATTGTGATAAGAATTGTATGAGCCCCTAATAAAACGATTTAAGAAAAGAAAGAAAAGGCAGGATCCTGGAGCCCACGTAGTGACTTTCTCTCCAGCAGCTTCTAGGCAAGCTGTGCAGGGGTGAGGGGCCCTGAGGTGCCTGTGTAAACCTGAAACTTCTTCTCTCAAAAAACTCACTTGGATCACAATCCAGGCTGCGGAGTGAATTCTTTCTCACGCGAAGCCAAGGACTGAGGTATATTTCTCCCACGAGTGATCTAACAATAGTATCTCTTATTATATCATTAGGAGCCCTGGTGGTGTAGTGGACTATGCATTAACCTGCTAATCGCAAGGTCAGGGGTTTGAACTGACTAGCCCCTCCGTGGGAGAAATATGAGGTTGTCTATTTCTGTAAGGCAATGGTTCTCAACCTTCTGAATGCCGCCACCCTTTAATACAGTTCATGTTGTGGTCACCTGCAACCATAAAATTATTTTCATTGCTACTTTATAACTGTAATTTTGCTATCGTTATGAATTGGATGACCCCTGTTAAAGGGTTATTTGATCCCCAAAGGGGTCGCGACCCACAGGTTGCGACCCCTGCTGTAAGGATTTAAAGTCTCAAAACCCCAAAGGGGCAGATCTTTGTCCTATTGGGAGTCAATAAAATGGTAGTTAGGTTTTTTTCTGCATCAGTATCAGATTCTGGTGGCAATCTCAGTCATCCTGCATTGTGGTCTGGTTTGAACTCCGGAAATGACTGCCCTGGTTTGAGGTGAGGGCCACGGTGCTTCAGTGGTAGACCTCTCATCGACTTTCACCGGGAAGACCCGGGTTTGATTTGCAGCCAATGTGCCCCAGACTGTCAGTGAAGGTTTGTGTGTTGCTATGACACTGAGCAGGCTTCAGTGGTGTTTCCAGACTGAAACAGAATAATGAAGAAAGACCTGATCATCCCCATCCACACATTGACCTATGGCCCACCACTGTTGGCTTCCTCTCCCAGTCCTGGTGGTAGCACAGATAGGCACAGTTTGCTCCACTGCCCATGAGGTGCCCATGAGAGGCTGACGCGACAACCACAGTCAAGATCAACAGCTTAAACTCCATTCTGGGTCTATGGAAACAAGAACAACCTTCTGAATTGAGGTCGCATTGCTATTTGGGACTGGGAGGATGCCTTTGTGATATGGATTGCACTCTGGATCCTAAGGGGGACTTTAAAACACAGTCACATAGCAGCTCTGGAAATTGCCATAGTGAGAAGGCAGGTTTAAAAAAAAAAAAAAAAAAAAAAGCTTTTACTGGCTTGCTCAAAGGAGGCTGCGGGTAGATTGGGGGGTGGAAAACTCCTCTGGAAATGGAAAATTTTTTATCCTTACATATGCATCATTTCTTCTGGTCCTGAAAGAAAACACAAAGCAGACGAGAGGAGGAAACGGAGACTGGCAGTCATCTTGTTGGTATTCCCACAGCACCCCCTCCTTAAGCGCTTGCTGCCATCTCATCCAACTCCACTCAGTGTATTTTCACCCGGCAATGATGCAGAAATGTCTGCGTACTCCAGTTTTATTGTAGTCGGGCAGCGTTTATGGCTTTGACGTTCAACTGAGCATGGCAGGACGTCTAGAAGCAATTATAACCGCATCTGCTCTGTCTGTGCGATGGGCAGGCAGTGACGGATTCCCAGCCTCCGGAACACTAGTGTTCCCTCCCAGCTCAGGATAATGACGGTGACACTCGGCCCCCTTGTTGTCTGGGGAGCTCAAGGAGCTCTCCTCTGAAACCTCAACTTATGGGCATTTCTTTGAGTGAAGACATCAAATTAGTGACTGGAAAGGAAGGCGTAGGAGATGATTATTGGCCACAAGACAAGCCTCAACCGCCTCCAGAGAGCATGTCTCCTAAGTGCAAAGTGTGGAGAGGGAGGAAACAATTGATCACAAATGGAATAGACTCTGAGTCTCGCCACACAATGTGTGTGTGTGGTCACTGAGGCGGCAACATTATGACTGGGGATGGATACGGTTTGTGCAGCCGTGATTGCCATCCAGAATGTGGCATGCTATTGTGAAAAATGATTTTTTATTCTGAGCAAATCTCTGCTTCCACTTGCTTTAATGCTTCGCCGGAGAGCAGGGGACTCTGGGAGGGGTGGGTGGCGCACAGGGCTGGGCTGACCTCAGGAACTCATGTGTAAAGGGCTTTTTCTCACTTGGAAGCAGGCTGTTCTTTCTGGTAAAGCTTGTTTGTGAACCTTGCCACATCTGCGTCCGAAGAGGGAACTGAAGGTGACAAATGCCACGAGGAGCCCCGGGCACATCTTGTTTCATTTGAATCCCAGTTTTACCTTTCCTCCTTTCTGGGTTCTGAAGCATCAGATGGGTGCCAAACGCTTCCACGGACAACTAAAGCTGAACAAGGTGGAGGCAGATGAAGAGCAACGGGAGGTTGGTGTTTGGGAGACTGAATACTTGGGCTTCCTAGGCCAGTCCAGTTGGTGGTTAGAGCCCTGTTTCAGATTCCACTGTAATCTCCTAGTGTCCAAGGACCAAGTGGCTCCTAAGTCCAGAATTTCTGTTACATGTGTCACCAAGGAGGAGTTGGGCTAAAATGCATTGAAGAATAAAGCAGGAGCTTGGCTTATGAATCCACTCTCTGATTCTGAAATTTCAAAGGCTCCGTGCACAGACATTTCAACACTGAAAGCACAGCAGGGAAAACCAAAGACTTGGGCTTCCTCCTTGTCCCTCTTTTCGGGCTTTTACGGTTTTCCAAGGCGCCTCCCTGAGCCGAGTGTTGTATAGGTCAGGTTTAAAGATGTCCTAGTTCCGAGGGACTTGCTGTTCTGCTTTCTTTTTCAGGGAGACCTGGTTTCTTGTCTTGTGGCCAAACACAGAGCACAGATGTCTGTGGGCCTCCTCCCTTTCCCCTGACCTTTGCTCTCTTCTCTGGATACACTACTGACCTGTTCTCCCTTACAAGATCTGAACTGCTCACAAACTTCGATGAATTCTCATCCTAGCAAGAAGCATCTGAGCATCTTATTAGAGCCTGTATGAGTTCTGTTCTGGATGCTTATTTGTGCAACTTCAGGGTCTGGCATGGAAACATTCCATGTCCACAGACCCGCACAAATAATATAAACTCCAACAGTAGTTTAAGGTTTAAGGTGGTAACAGGGAACGCTGGGGCCTGTGGCTCCTGGTGAACCTCACAGGCTGTCTAAAGGGGCTACTTCCATCTCAATGTAACCATACAGGAATGTAGACCTGTTAGGTAGCAAGACAAGGGGTTGTTCCTCTCCATGCTTAGGGGGCCCCCTACAGGAGGTTGGAAGCCAATGCAGGCTAAAGGGCATGCACCAATTCAAGGCCAAGCCAGGAGAGCTTAATTGACGCCTCACAGCTGAAAGCCCTTAAAAGGCTGGAACCTTCCCTTCAGCTGCTTCTCTGCCTTCCGCTCAGCAGGGCTGGGTGTGCAGTGTCATAAGGGTGCCCGTGTTCAGTTAACTGTAACGCCGGAACCTTCTTCTCTCCTGTATATAAACCCACTCGGATCACCAACCAGGCTTTGGTGTGAATTTCTTTCTAGTGTGTAGCCAAGGACCGAGACATTTCCCACCCGAGAAACCTACAGACCCAGACTTACAATAAACCCATATGTGTGTGTGTGTGTGTGTGTGTGTGTGATACACACACACACACACACACACACACACATATGGCAAGAGGTGAACAGGTCTAGCCAGCAATGGTGAAGAGGGCCCTGGGATTGAGATTGAGAACGATTCTGAAGTAGAATCCATAACCCTTAGAAATGTATTGGCCTGCTATACCAATCCAATTACCCTCAACCTTCTTCAAAGAATTGGAAAAACTGACCACCAACTTCATATGGAGAGGGAAGAAACCCAGAATTAGCAGAGAACTCCTCGAGAAGAAGGACACAATTGGAGGACTCGCCCTACCTGATTTCAATGCCTACTACACAGCTACAGTGGTCAAAACAGCATGGTACTGGCACAATGATAGACACTCAGACCAGTGGAAAAGAATAGAAAGCCCAGGAGTAAAATCATCAGCATATAGACAACTGATCTTCGACAAGGGTCCCAAAAATGTCAAGTGGGAAGCAGATGCCCTCTTTAATAAGTGGTGCTGGAAACAATGGATATCCACATGTAGAAAGTTGAAATAAGACGTCTACCTCACCCCATGCACAAGAATACACTCAAGGTGGATCACAGATCTAGAAGTCAAACCCCAAACCATCAGGACCATTAAGGAGGGAATCGGGACTAATCTCAGCGTACTGGCCCAGGGAGCACATAGGCTCACTGCAACAGGGAAGGGGACACACACAGGTGAATTGGAAATCGACAAATGGGATCTAATAAGAATAAAATGCATGTGCACCTCGAAAGACTTTGCCAAGAGGGTGACAAGGCAACCCACAGACTGGGAGAAGATTTTTAGTAATGACACATCAGACAAAGGGCTCATTACTAAAATCTACAACACCATCGTGACCTGCAAAAAGAGGAAAACAGTTAACCCCCTAAGGAAGTGGGCAAAAGAAATGAGAAGAACTTTCACTAGAGAGGAGATCAATATGGCCAATAAACATATGAGAAAGTGCTCGAAGTCCCTTGCCATAAGAGAAATGCAAATCAAAACAACCATGAGATACCACCTAACACCCCTGAGGCTAGCCCAGATCAGTAAATCAGAGAGCAACAAGTGTTGGAGGGGCTGTGGTGAAGTAGGAACCCTCCTCCACTGCTGGTGGTCGTGTACATTTGTACAGCCACTGTGGAAAGCAATCTGGCGATACCTAAAGAAAATGGAAATTGATCTACCTCATGACCCAGCCATCCCTCTACTGGGCATATACCCGGTTGAAGCAGCAAATAAAACACGACCAGTCATATGCGCTCCAATGTTTATTGCGGCACAATTCACAATGGCAAAGACTTTGAAACAGCCTAAGTTTCCATCGACAGACGAGTGGATTAGCAAACTTTGGCACATACACACAATGGAGTATTATGCAGCACTGAAAAGCACCGATGAGCACATGAAACACGTTATTTCATGGGAAGAGCTGGAAGGAATTATGTTAAGCGAGGTAAGCCAGACCCAAAGGGACAGGTACAACATGAGTCCCCTGAGATAAGTACAATCAGCATGACAGAAATAGAAGAATAAACATCCATCCCACAATAAACGGGAGGAAGCATAGATAGTTGGAGGGAGGACAGGCCACACCTAGGGAGGTACATAAGAGCCCAGCATAAAGAAGGGGTAGTGGGGTAGGGAGAGGGAGAACCGGGAGGGGGAGAATCCGAATGGATGGTATGGGGGGGGGCAGGGTACTAACCCACCCGGGGGAGAGTATCGGTTATGTCCCCACAGATTTGGAACATGCATACGGACCCCAACACGACACACCAAACAAGGAGGACAACGCAAAGTACAGAGGTCTACACAAAGAGGCTGGACGACAAGCCGGCCCAAACCAGAATTAGGCCGACCCCCACACTCGAAGGGAATACCACAGAAAACAAAAATAGATTGTCTGGAGTGGGAAAGGAACTGACCCACCACACCACATCCAGAAGGAAGCTGAAACAAAAGAAGGAGAAAGGACATAGTGGAGTACACCTGGGTCCACCAAGCCCAAAGTCGATAGACCAGCTAGAAGAGCCCATCATACAGAGAGGACCATTCAGCTGACCACACTACGAGATATGACATCCTGCACCAACACATGGCCCTACACGGGACAGCACCTGAGACACAATGGGGGATGGGCAACTGAGCTGACCCCGCCACACTGAGGCAAACACTGGGGACATGCAGTGGAGCAGCGGAGGAAGCAGAGCAAAGGGAGCCCGAGGGAGTAGAAAGGATGGTCTTCTGGGCCAGGACGTGGCGCCTCACAAGCTACACCTAGAAAACACTCCTAAAGGCCAATGAAAGGACCTTGAACTACTAGCAATTTTTTCTTTTAATATTTTGCTATCTTTTTGTTTAGTCTTTTTAAATTTGTTTTGTTTTTTTACCCAGTAAATTTTGTATGCTAGTGGCTTTTCTGCTTATCAGCGTGTCGATGTTGCTTCTGTCAAAGCCATGTTCTTATGGGCCACTTGGGCGCAGTCAAAGTCATATCCATTTGTATGCACGTATTACTATGTCAGCAGGTCCACCTAGACAAGATAGGCTGGACAAATAATGAGAGAAGAAAACAACAGGACCAACGGTCCTGGAGGGACATGAGAGCGTGGGAGGTAGGGGAAGGGAGGAGGTGTCGCCCAACACAGGGACAAGGGAACAGCGAATGGTTCAAAACCAGAGGAGGGAGGGGAGGGGAGGACTGGAAGGGAGTGACCAAGAGCAAGGTAACTGAGAGGAACTACTGAATCCAGAATGAAGGCTAAACATGGTAATGGGTCGGGAGGAAAGCGAAAGGAAATAGAGGAAAGGAGTAGGAGGCAAAGTGCATACAGAGAAGCCTAAATACAGACATGTACATATGTAAACATATTTATGATTATGGGGGCAATAGATTTATATGCATATATGTATAGGTTCAGTAGTAGGGTAGCAGATGGACATTGGGTCTCCTCATGCATAATCCCCCAATACAATAGCACCTCACCCTGCTAAGCAGCCATTGCAGGATACCCATCTTCCCGACATGATCACTGAAGACAGCCGTGTGTGTAAGCAAATGTGGTGAAGAAAGCTGATGGTGCCCGGCTTATCAAAAAAAGATATAGCGTCTGGGGTCTTAAAGGCTTGAAGGCAAATAAGCGGCCATCTAGCTCAGAAGCAACAAAGCCCACAGAGAAGAAGCACACGGCCTAAGCGAATACAAGGTGTTGAATGGACCATGTAGCAGATACAAAGGAACAAAATCAATCATTGTGTGATCACCTCTCTCACATAATGGCTGAAGACGAAAGTGTGCATAAGCAAGTGTGGTGAAGAAGGCGGATGGTGCCCGGCTACTGAGAGATATAGCGTCTGGGGACTTAAAGGCTTGAATGCAAACAAGCGGCCATCTAGCCCAGAAGCAACCGAGCCCACACGGAAGCAGCACACCAACATAGGTGATCATGAAGGACAGAGGAGACCAGGTCTCCAACATCAAAGGTGGGGTGGTGGTGAGAATCACATCACCGTGAAAGAGGGGGAGTGCATGATGGGGACCCAACGCCCACCTGTAGACAGCTGGACACCCCTTCCAGAGGGGTAGTGAGGAGGAGATGGGCCACTCAGGGTTCAGTGTAGCAACAATGAAACTCAAAACCTTCCTCTAGTTCCTGAACGCTTCCTCCCCTCCCAATCATCATGACCCTAATCCTACCTTGCCTTGTGGACCTGGTTATACCAGAGGATGTACAGCGGTGCAGTGGGGATCTGGAGGCACAGGGAATCTAGGACAGACGAACCCCTCAACACCAGCTGTGGGAGTGGCGACACCAGGAGGGAAGGGCATGTAGAAAGGGAGAACCGATCTCAGAGATCTATGTGTAACCTCCTCTCTGGGAGATTGGCAAGGGGGAGGCGGGTGAGGGGAGACGCCGGGGAGTGTAAGATAAGATGTAATAATTATTTATAAATTATCAAGGGACCAGGGGTGGGATCGGGGAGGGAGGGGGATGGGGAAAAAAAAAGGGAAACCGAGCTGATTCCAGGAACCCAAGTGGAAGGTGAATTATGAGAGTGATGAGTGCAACGAATGTATAAGGGTGCTTTGCTCAATTGATGTATGTACAGATTGTGATAAGAGCCTTATGAGCCCCAATAAAACGATTAAAATAAATACATAAATAATGAAAGAAAAAAAAAAGAAATGTATTGGCCTTAGGGGAGGGGCAAAGAGGGCTGGATTGAGAAAGTCTGTGGCATCCAGTTCTGACTTGACTTTTGGATCCAGAATCTTTCAGGAGTCATGGCCTTGCCCTCCAGCCAGAACTTCCAATAACCGTCTTCTCAGAGCCTTGTTAAATTCTCATAATACGTTACACCTGCTATCCTGTGAGCAGCTACCAAACCCAGGCACTTTTTTCTTTCTTTTTTTTTTTTTAAACAGGAACAATAAAGTTTATTGAACCGTAGCTTAGTACAGGCGCTGGGGTTTCCCCACGGTGCTCTTAATGTACAAAGCACGGATATTCTGCCAATTCTTCTTCAGCAGCGAAACCAAAAAGTTGACAGCCAGGTGGATGTTGTACACGAGTTCATCATCTGTCATCTTCACATGGCCAACTGCCACTGCCAGACACAGCATCTTCTTCATCTGGAACTTGACGGTGGACTTCACCTCGTCGACCTTGGCCACCATGTTCTCATTGTGGGTCAGCAGGGAAGGGAATTTCCCGGCCTTGTTCAGGCCCGGGCCCAGAATTCGAGGAATCTGCTTGATCAGGGTCTCTGAGGCCAAAAAGGCATCATACTTCTTGACCAGCTTTCTGACCAACTTCTTATTCTTGTTGAGCTTCTTGAGCGCCTCGATGTCCATGTGAGGGATCTCCACGGCCTTCGCTTGTCACAGTGCTGCTGGTCCCCAAGGACACACACTGAGAACTTGGGGCACGGGGTGGACTTAAGCCTGACGGTGCCAGAGAAGCATTTGTCCTTCTGAGGGTCGTAGTTCTTCAGGCTGATCTGCAGCTCCACCGTCTCCAAAAACTTCCGGCGCTTGCGCTGCTTCCTGTGCAGGACTTCCCGCACCGCCTCGTAGAGGGTGTCGCGAGAGACTTTGGTACTCATGGTTCCTAGCGCTGCGGCAACCGGAAAAGAGACCCAGGCACCTTTTTCAAAGACAAGCTCACTCTCTCTACCCTTAAGAGCAGGTAGTTTTTGGATGATGGATATGAGATACCACAGAAGGCAAATCTGTAATCTTCCATGATGCCCAAAACATGCTGTCACAACCAGGACCCATGACAATCCCTCAGTTTCCTAAATTGCTTCACTGTTGCTTTTTAATTAATATATGACATTAACTTGTCATATATTGATAACAGGGAGGACCCTGAACTAGATGAATAAATTAAAGCTCTCCTCATCCTGTGCTTTTATATGAATGTGTTAATTATTTTTGTCATTAGGGAGAATGATGGAGGGATGGAGCAATACCAAACGGAGTTTGACAAAGTGTTGTGTTTGCTGCGGGAAACATGGTGCGTGTCAGATACAATCCGTCACCCAGTGAGTCTGCAATTAACACCAAGGGACCAAGGTAGGATTCCCGGTAATAAATAGCCTTCCTCCCAGATGATAGTAGAGACCCAGCAGGACCCACTGTTGTGTTGTAGCAGTTGTACACGGGACCTTATGGGAGACAGAGCTGGTGTTTGAAATGAGTTTTGTTTGTCCCCAGTTGGCTCAGATTTGTTTTTTAGATAGCATAATCACTAACATTTAAACACAGGGTGATGTCACGTAACAATCTGCAGCTTCTGAGAAATGGAGAGGCCCGACTTTGCTGGTTGACAATGCACCTCTGGAAGACAAGGGGGACCACAGAGGGACTGGGGGGGGCAGGCAGATGTGGTGATCGGAGTTTGGAATCCTTGTTTTCCACGTAGAGGTGGCAAGGAGTTCAAGGGTTCAGAAATTGAGGAGGGAAGTTCCAGAAGACAAGTCTGTGTGGTCCATAATAAACCAATATAGGGGTTGAGATTTCAATCCGTTGGCTATTTATTTTGTGCCTGGTAGCCAACCAGCCCAGAATTCCTGACCTCGCCGACCGTGTGAAACAAGGACCATTCCAGAATTACATAGAAGCAAGCATGGAAGCAAGGGCATCCACCACCCTGAATGCGTAGGGGTCAGGAACCAAGTGCTTTCTGTAGAACAGCCCCAGAAGGCAGACCTTTGGCTGGAAAACCTGTTAGGGAGCTAGCATAGGGACTGGCAGGCCCATTACACAAGCTCAGAGGTCTGAGCTACCGGCTCATGAAGTAGAGGCTCACTGCATGCTCAGAAGTTCAGGTTTCCAGCCAGCAGGGGGAGCTATGCCTGGGTGGGCGCTGTACCTACATTGGCTCACCTAGGCCAGGTGAATTCAATTCAACAATACAGCCAATGAGGTCGAACTACGTCATCGACCACGCCTCCCTAACCGCTCATAAAACTCAAGAGGATCCCAAACCAGGCCTCGGCGTGAGCTGTTTCTGGCGTGGAGCCGAGGACCGAGGCACACCTGCCCCAGGTGAGGTCCAACAGAAGCGGTGATGTTCGAACAGAAGCGGTGCTGTGTGACTGGAAGCTATGAGGTAAGCCGGGCCCAGGAGTGGGCCTTCCCATGCTGGTCTCACGGGTTGTGGGCCCCTCTGGGCTCCTTTCACCTCACCACCCTTGGGAGAATTGTTGGGTTGAGTTCACCTGGCCTAGGTGAGCCAATCCAAGTGGCGCCCCACCCAATACGGTGGAGGCCCCTGGGGACGCTTGTAGCGTATTGCCGCAGCCCCAGCCTTTTGTGTCGGTCTTTGCGCCATTTCTTGCTGGTGTCAGTCTTTGCGCCGTTTCCTGCTGGTGTCGGTCTTTGCGCCGTTTCTTGCTGGTGTCGGTCTTTGCGCCGTTTCTTGCTGGTGTCGGTCTTTGCGCCGTTTCTTGCTGGTGTCGGTCTTTGCGCCGTTTCTTGCTGGTGTCGGTCTTTGCGCCGTTTCTTGCTGGTGTCGGACTTTGTGCCGTTTCTTGCTGGTGTCGGTCTTTGCGCCGTTTCTTGCTGGTGTCTGTCTTTGCGCCGTTTCTTGCTGGTGTTGGTCTTTGCGCCGTTTCTTGCTGGTGTGCGGGACTTGATGTGCCTCTCTGTGCCTGCCTTCCCGGGCTGCATTTGGGAGGGGGCTGGGACGCTGCTGCCTGGAGGCTGGGAGGATTTTGACTCCCAAAGCCTTCTCGAGGCTCAGTGTAAAAGTTTATTTGGACTCGAAAACAGAATCAAAGACCCAATTAATTAAGTTTTAGAAGCAGGCTTTATTGCGAACTTGTGGCGGGTTCAGCAACTCAGGGTATTGAGCTATTGAAGCCACGCCAGGGAAAAAATCCTGGCGGCGTTTTTATGCCCACTGCTGGCAGGCACAGCTGGGGAGAATCATAGCTTGGGGGGGGGGTGGATCTGCGCACACAGGTGCTTCCAAAGGGAGAAGGTCGTTAATCTTACCTACATATGTCAGGGACGCGTGGAGTGACCATATCTTCAGAAAACCTTCTGGCTTTGGGAGGAGCTGGTTCCAGGAATTTGGGGTTGAGCAGAGGAGGGGAGGTCAGTTAGGGGTCAGTCTTGAGAACTAAAATGGAGTCTGTTGTGCCAAGACAGGACGTTTTAGACTGACCCTATAGGGAAAAGGGACAACATTAGTCCATTTCTGTAACTGCTTCCTGTGGGTAGTGGGCGAAGAGCAAGGGGAGGGGCTTTTCCAGGCAGAGTACTGGGAGTTGCGGCCTGGCACAGGGTGGAGAGGTTGTTGTTGCTGGTGGACTGCTATACGGGTGATTTCGCGGAGTCAACTTTGCAGGAGCTGAATGAGACAAGGAGCAATTAAGAGCAAAATTACTACTAAAATTATGGGTTCTAGTATGGGGGCTAGGAAGGAGTACAGAGAAGAGTTCCACCAGGAAGAGGATCCGTCTGTTCTGAATCTGTTGTTTTGCAGCTCACGGTTTAGCTTGTTGAGGGTCTGGACTCTAGTTTCCACAATTCCCAGCTTATTGATGTAATAACGGCATTCCTCCTGGAGGAATTAGCAGGTTCCTCCTTTTTCAGCAGTGATGAGGTCTAAAGTGCAGCGGCTCTGCAAGGCAACTTGGGCAACAGAGGTTGTTTGTTTCTGCAGGGAGGCTAGAGATTTGGCAGAGGCATCAACTGCCAGCTGGAAGCGTGTGGATAACTTGTCTGCTGTGGTGATAGAGGTTCTAAGGGTCCCGCCGCTGAGTCCTACTGCACCTGCTGCTGAGGCTAAGGAGATTCTCACTGCTATCGGAAGAAAAACTGCTCTTTTAGTTTGGCGACTGTATACCTGGATGTATTTGTCCTGGACCTCAGCCGGAGTGTATGTAGTGAGCTGCGGAACCAGAGTGACGGGCAGGCACAAAAGGGTAAGGTAGAACTGATGTTTAAATGCTTAGTGTATAGTTGCACCAAAAGAAAATTTTTTTCTGGCGCTGTTAGTGGTTTGGAGGGGATTTGGGTGACATTACATGTCTGTGTCGATGGATTGGAGTAGCAAAAGGGCACTTGAGTGTTTTCTGGTTGGATGTACAGAGGAATATTGGGGATGGTTATGGGTTTTGTGGTCTTTACGTTGGATGAAAATGACAGGGCAGGACCTGGTACTGCTACCAGAGGAGGGCGTTCTAGGGCTGCACACATGCAGCAGGTGGAGAGGTTGGCTAGTCCAGCAAAGTGGCGATGGCCAGTCCCTGCTGTAGCAGGGTAAGCTGGGAGAAGGGAGACTCAGAAGGTTTAGAAATTTGCTTAGTGAGTTGAAGGTCTTGGATCTGAATATTACAGTGGATGGTGGATTGGACCTGGAGTAGCGACCTCCATACATAGAGTTTGGCGTCTGGAAATTTCTCTCGGCGAGTGGCGTACCACGCTCCTGGAACCAGAGGTGTCCAGCGGCTATCCCAGGGGTCTGGGATTGTGAGAGTGTATTTAGATTTATGGTAGTAGAATCATCCCTGGGGACAAAGGGAAAGGTAAAGTATCTGGCAGGAAGACCAAGGACACCCTACATTTTTCTGTATTCACCTTTTTGCACATTGGGTAGTTGCCTTCTGGTCATACAGGTAGCAAATAATGGGATCAGCTTTTCCTTGATGCCGCTTAAAGTCAGTGAAATTTAAGTATATGGGTGTTCTGCACCCTGTGGGTGGGCAGTCAGCGGTGGCCAGCAAATAATCATAATGCTTAGTGCGGGCGTAATTGGTATAGTTTTCAGTCAAGTAAAATCGCTAGCAAAAGGGGAAATTATGTTAGGTTTAGCTGGCTGGCTTGGTGAGGCGAGTGAGGCGGAGAGACATAGGACCACTAGACTGAGTCAGACCACTGGGAGCCATGGTCAGAGTTCACTGCTGCCTTGACTCGGGACAAATGTACCCAGGAATCTATTCCAAGACCCTTGACTGCCAAGGGAGTAGTGAGCACTACGGTGTAAGGGCCTTCCCACCGGGGTGCTAAGGGTCTGGGTGCTAGGGATTTAATTAACACAGCATTTCCAGGATGCACTGGTTTTTGGTGATCAGCAGAGGTCGGAGATGGTTCAGGGATGGGGGAGTTTTCGTGTTGTCTAAGAAGGTTGCGGAGCAAGGACAAGTATGGAAGGTACGAAGCTAGCAGAGGGCAATCAGTTGCAGGAAGAGGCGAGAAAAGAAAAGGTTGTCCGTAGAGTATTTTGATCATGGCTGGGGAGGATCTGCGCACATAGGTGCTTCAGAGGGGTCGTTAATCTTATCTATATGTGAGGGAGGGGTGGAGTGACCATATATTCAGAAAACATTCTGGCTTTGGGACGAGCTGGTTCCAGGAATTTGGGGTAGAGCAGGGGAGGGGAGGTCGGTTAGGGGTCAGTCTTGAGAGCTAAGATGGAGGTGCAGGCCTCAAAATGGAGTCTGTTGCACCAAGACTGGGACACAGTGGTGTGCTGCGGCTCCGCCAATCAGGATGGCTGGGAGCGCCCACATCTACCCTGTTGGTTTGGGCCGGTCTCTGGCTGGGTGGTTGGCTCCAGGCTGGCTTTCGGCTAGGCCACAATCTGCGGCTTCCATTTTCCCAGCCACATGACTCCACTCCCAGGCAGAATGGCGCCACCTGTGTCTGTTGTAGCTACTGTCTCTTCCCAGAAAGAAAGCCACCCAGACCGCGGGCAAGTTCAACAGAACAAGTTTTATTTTCTGCGCAGAGACTGTCAGCTCTCTTGAGAGGAGACTGAGTGGCCCCCAGTCTAATTTTCCAAAGGTTTTTATACTTTTGCAATGTGCAGGTATGCAAGCAGGTAGAGAAGCAGGGTGTTGCAGTTAGCCATTCTTAGTTGAACATTACCTGCTCTGGTCTTTCCTTCCGTACGTTCCCTTGGGCTACGTCTGCACAGCCTACCTCCCCAATATCAGCTAGTTCGTTGACAGTTCATAGCTAGTTTATTTACTGTTCATAATGGCTTCTATCAGCTCAAAATGACTTCTCTTGTCAAGGCTGTTTAAGCTTTGCCCAGAGCTGCTACATTCCCTCCTCTTCTTAGCCGAGTTCAAATCATTGAATCTGTGGTAGCCAGCCCAGTGTATGGTGGGCTCAGCACTAAGAGTTTTATGGTTTGTACTTTCTGTTTGAGGACTGCCACTAGCTTATTGGTTATTATTGGTCCAAACGTGAGGTTTAGCAGGAGGAGGATTAGGGATCCGGCTAGGGGCGTTACTAGGGTGGTTCGCCAGGTTGCCCAATTAAGTAGCTTTTCAAACCAATTGGTTTCTTCATTTCTTTTCTTGACTCTTTCCTCTAATCTTTTCCTAACCAGGGCTAAACTATCTTTAATGATTCCTGAATGGTTTGCATAAAACAAGTTTCTCCTAATGCCATGCACAACACTCCTTGTTTCAAAAGGAGCAAGTCAAGCCCTCGGCAGTTTGGCAACACACTTCTACAAGGGAGTCTAAGGATCTTTCTAAATGGGAAACATGGTATTTTTATCCCTGTAAATCTAAAGCAATTTGCTGACTAAGAGTCTGATAGTTTAAGTTTCCTTGTATTAAAGCAACTGACCCGACTGCAGCTAATCCCATAATCCCAAGCCCCGTTAACAGTGGGACTGACATTGGGGCTCTTTTAGCTCATCCAGAAATTCCAAAGTTATCCCTACCTCCTTCACCAGAACACAGGTACACTTGAGGAATAACATGCACTAGGACACAAATACCCGGGTCTGCTGCTAATACTGGGGAAAGGAGACAGGGTGCTAGTCCTGTGGAACAAGTAAAGCAAGTACCCGTTGGGGCAGATAACAAATAAGGATCACCATTTGGTTCAATAGGAACAGCTTGAAGGCAAAAATCTTGATATTTTGATATATTAAAGGGATAATTAGATGAATAAAAACAGTCTTCGCCCTTGGTAATCTTTTAAAGTGAGCTAGAGTTGAGTCCACTCTAACCTCACCTACAGACTGCTGCTTCGTGTAATCCTTCTTACTAACATTTCTAATTGGATTACGCTCTGCACCAATAGTGCTATTTGTAGCTGTGCCTACCGAGTAAGGGGGAGCAGGGTTCAGACAAAGCCAACAATCAGTTGCGAGGTTAGGATTTGAGTTCATAAATTGGAATACAGCATCCAGAGTATCAAACACAGAACCTTGAGGTGGCTCCTGAATGGGAAGGGCCCTTTGAGTTGGGCTGGCAGTGAACGGGAAAGTTACTGAAGAGTCTGGAGGGTGCGGCAAAGGAATCTTAATGACACCCAGCTGTGGCTCTTCAGGATTTATCACCAGGTTTGGGCCTATTTATGGACAGGAAGTTGCCATATTTTACTTTGCTGCATAGTAAAGGTTGTCCCGGGATCTCTATCATTTACATAATACTGAATTCCCCATGTGTTCCCAGTGAACCCAATAACGCTTGAATCCAGTTCTTATTGGGTTACATTTGGAAACCATACACGTGGTGGGATCAAACCCCTCCGACTTGAGTCCCATTCTTGTAAAAACAATAGGGTCGTCTTTAACAAGTTTCCACCCTGAAGATGATAGTTTCACAACCCTAAGCTGCACAATGGCAATGTCCCTCCCCTTGGCAGTTAGGGAGCCCATGAGCCGGGCATCTATAGAAATGGTGTGTTTGGAGCCTTCTTTCTATAGAGGGTATTCCGCACCCATAGGACGGGATTCCGGTTATGGGCCCCATTGTGCCCTTTACCTTTAAAGGATCCGGAATGCCAGCTCTTTCCTAGCAAATCAAACAAATCAAAGCGGAAACGGGGGTCAGACCCAGTGTAAGAAGTTACATATTCACTGTTGGAGGTTCGAGTAGCAGTCCACAGATGTGTTTGTGGTTGGGCGAAATGGCGGGTGCTGTCAGCAATGCTCAGACAAAAACAATTAAGTTCTGTAAAGCCTTAATTTTGAGGGTTTTTCTGTCTTTCTGAGTGTTCATCTTTTCAGGATATGCTCAGGGAGGGCTTTTTTTGACTTGTGACTGATGAATCCACGGCCCCTTCCCCACTACTTTAATAGCAGTTGGTGTTATAAGTATCACCTAGTATGGGCCAGTCCCCCTAGGTTCTAAGGTCTCGGGTCAGTGCTTCTTTACCCACGTTCAGTCTCCAGGTTGCAAGTTGTGGGCTGCCTCTTCACCTTTCCCTTGGTTGGGCCCAAAATGAAGGTGTCGGAGCAGATGATTTGTCTCACCTGCTGGACAGCCTGCAGGCACTTCATGAAGGAACAAGTAGTGACTTCCATTACTTCTACTTCCTTCAGTCTTGGGAGAATTGGGGAAGGTCTGCCAAACTTAAATTCAAACGGGGTCGTGCTTTTCACATAGGGAGTGCATCGAACTCGAAGTAGGGCAAAAGGTAAAGAAAGGATCAATCCAGTTCTCGCCAGTTTCTAAATGCAACTTAACTAACAATTCCTTTAGGGTTCTGTTTATTCTTTCTACTTGCCTTGAACTTTGGGGCCTATAAGCCCAGTAGAGCTTCCAGTTAATATTTAGAAGCATTGCTAATACTTTAGTAATTTGAGCAATGAATACTGGGCCATTGTTGGACCCCAAGGTGGTGGGAAGCCAAATCTAGGGACAATTTTAGTTACTAATAATTTACACCCAGTGGCAGAAGTGTCCTTCTTTGTTGGGAAGGCTCCCACCCATCCAAAATAGGTGTCCACTAGCACCAGCAAATACCCGTAGCCATACTTTCTAAGTTTGATATCCATAAAGTCCACCTCCCAGAATTCTCCAGGAGTACTACCTCGAGCTTGTGGTTGGGGTTGCTCCTTTTCTTTTCTAGGGATGTTTCCCTGAGCGAGCACAGTGCAAGCAACAGTGGTGTCATCTGCCACCCAGTGTCCAAGCCTGGGTATGTAAAAGTACCTGAGGAGCAACTGAGACCATTTAGAGGATCCTGAGTGCATACCTTCATGTAGTCCTTGAATCAGATCTCTCCCAGAGCTTCTGGCATGAATCTTCTTCCATCAGGATGGAGCAGCCACCTGGATGCTCCGAGTTTCTTTGGCAGCCCAGCTCTTGGCTTACCTTTAGATCATTTTCCGAGTATGTAGGTTGTGGCAGTAACACTTGGGATGGCATGGTCATGGCCATTACCTTGGGGATTTGTGGTATAATCCTGGCATTCGAGATCCACCGGTCCAGGGGACTTGTTAGGAGGGGCTCAACCATAGGTCCCCCTACCCCAGCAATATCCTGCCCCAGTGTAAGCTTCCTAGCTTCTATAACTAGGATGGCCGTGGCAGCCTCAGCTCGCATGCAGCTCGGCCATCCTGCAGTTACAGAGTCTAGTGTGATTGAAAGATCGGCCACAGGTCTCTTTCATGGCTGCAAGTTCTGAGTTAGCATTCCTTTTGCTGTGCCCCTGGCCTCATAGACAATTGGAAGGGATTTTCTATGTCTGGAAGGGGAAGAGAGGGTGCCCATATGAACGACGTTTTTAAGGATTCAAAGGCTTGCTGTTCTACTTCAGTCCATTGAAGTTTTTTCCTTTCCCCAGTACTTGCATATAGGAGTTTGGCTAATCCCTCAAATCCCAAATTCCACAATGGACAGTACCCCACAAATCCTAGAAACTCTCACACCTGCCTCTTAGTCTCAGGGACTGGGATTTTGAGGATCACCTCAGTGCGGCTGGGGGACAAGGTCTGTTTTCCCTCCTCCAGTTGGTAGCCTAGGTATACAGTTTTATTGACACACAGTTGAGCCTCTCTTGCAGATTACCTGGACCCCAATTGGCCAAGGACTATTAACAGGTCCTCGGTAGCACTTGGGCATTCCTCCAGGGTTTCGGAGGCCAGGAGGAGGTTATCTTCATACTGGAGCAAGGGGGTTTGGGGGTGTTCCTCCTTGTATTCCTGTAAGTCTTCATTGGGTTGACGTACAGAGGACAAGGGTATGGAGAACAAAGCATCCTTTAAGTCCAAAACAGTATAACAAATTCAGTTTGATGGGATAGTACTCAGGAGGGTCTCGGAGTTTGGTACCGTGGAGTGGACAGTTTCTACCCTCGCATTTACCTCTCCGAGATCCTGCACCATTTGGAAGTCCTCAGTTCCCGGTTTCGGCATGGGCAGCAGGGGAGCGTTCCATGTGGACTTGCAGGGCACCAAAATGCCTGTCCTCTTTAGTCTGCATATGTGAACAGCAATACCCACCTGTGCTTTCCAGGGAGTAGGGTTTTGCTTGACACTCACCAGTGTGGCTGAGCTCAGAAGTTGTACGACCGCAGGCACCTGATGTTCAGCAAGGTCTGGCAGGTTGTTCTCTGCCCAAACAAAAGGAATATCTTTTAGCCATTTATCAAGAAGTTCCTTTGAGGAGGTTTCTTCTGCTCTTTGATAAAACACATATCCCTCTGGCAGTGGAGCGGTGAGCAAAACCTTTGCCTTTTCAAGTTCAAGGGTTAAGGTGGTTGCAGCAGATGAGAAAGTAATCATGGCCACCATTTATCGTAATAAATCCCGACCAATTAGGGGAAAGGGGCCCTGAGGCATTACCAGGAAGGAGTGTGGAACTGTCTCTTGTGCTAAATCTGTTATTCTGGCCGTTGTCCATGGGTATGCTTGGGTCTGCCATGTGGCACCTGTAATTAAAATCTTTCCTTTTGACAATGCACCTGTAGTCTTTTCCAAAACCAAGAAGGTGGCCCCTGTGTCCACCAAGAAATTTACTGGCTGGCCCCCTTTTTGGAGTGTTAGCGTGGGATCCTGGAGGCCAAGTGAAACAGCCCTGACACCTTCATTCAGCTTCTTCAAGCATTATTGTCTCCTGCTTGGGTCTTTCTAGGTGTGAATGAGGCCCGTCCTCTCTAGTGGAGGGTCGTGCACCTCTCCTGGCGTTTTCAAGGGACTGATGTTTCCAATGTCCTTCTTTCCTGCAGTAGGCACATTGATCCTTCTTCGGGGCTTGGTGGTGCCCACAGGTTAGTCTCTCCGTGAGTGGGCCATGCTCTCCTTTTCCTGAGCCTCTGGGGTCTCTCATGGCAATTACTAGTATTTTAGCTAGTTTCTTTGTCTCTGTTGTTATACACTCAATGAGCCACTTCTACCAAATCACTAGGATTTTTCCCTTCAAACCCTTCCCACTTCTTTTTCATGTCTGAGGCAGACTGACTGAATAATACAGGCAATACTTACTTCCCTCCTGTTCTCAGGGGGCTTTCAGGTCAATAGGGGTATAAAGCCCGTAGGCGTCCATCAGCCACTCTAAAAAGGCAGGCGGACATTCTCTTGTAGGAGCCTGAGAATTCTCACTGACCTTAGATAAATTTATAGGCTTCCTAGTGGTTAAGCGGAGGCCCTGCAAGAGCAACTGGTGATATCTGCTTAAGCCCTCTGGGCCTTGCTAGGAGTTTGGATCCCACATTGGTTGTGCAGTGGGGAAAAAAATTTCTCTCAAGTGGGGAGTGCCCGCTGGCTGACCATTAGGTCCATTGACTGCCTTCTGGGCCTCTCTGGAAGGGGTCCCATTCCTCTGATATGAACAGCACCTGGAGAAGTTGCAGGAAATCACCTCAGGTGGGCTGATGAGTATGGAAAACCATATCTAGCAAAGAAATCAGACCTTATGGTTTGTCAGAAAAAAGGGGTTTTGTTGGTTCCAATTATACAAACCCCTGGAACAAAAGGGAACATATACTGAAAAAGGGATTCGGGAGTCTTCCCAGGTTTGGGGGCTGCTTGCCTTAAGGGGAGAATGGCTGCTGCTGAGTGATCTTTCTCTGGGGGTTGTTAAGACATGCCTGCCCTAGTGTATTTGTTGTGGGGTGGGGGGGCTCAAAAAGAGGCTGTGAGTATTCCTCTCTCCGGCCCCTTGGGAACCTGATAGGGTGGCAGCGGCACCAAGGGTCGGAAGCCAGCTCTCCTGCTCCCAGAGTCCTCTTGCAAAATGGGATAAATCAGACAGGTAGGGAAAGGGGGAAGGGAGGGGGGAGGGACAGGGACAGCCTCCACCTTGGTGGTTTTAGGAACTTGGACAGGTTGTTTTTCCGGTCCTGCCATGTTTACTGAAATCTTGGAAACAAGAACTCTTTATGTTGGGGGAGGAAGTAAGTCTTTTATATATGTTGGCTTCTTAGTGGCAATGTCAATCCACACATGAATTTAAGGGATCAGATCAGGATGTCCTGGTTCCCCTTTCTAAGCAGGCTCCGACAGTGGCACTCGGATCTCGGTGCACCTCGAAATGTTGTAGCTACTGTCCATTCCCAGAAAGAAAGCATCTCCGACCACCGGCAAGTTCAACAGAAAAAGTTTTATTTTCTGCACAGGGTCTGTCAGCCCTCTTGAGAGGAGACTGAGCAGCCCCCAGTTGAATTTTCCAAAGGTTTTTATACTTGTGCAATGTGCAGGTGTGCAAGCAGGCAGAGTAGAGAAGTGGGGTGTTGCGGTTAGCCATTCTTAGTTGAACAAAAACTGCTCTTGTTCTCAAAAGCCTTCTGAACATCCATTTCCTTTGGGACATTCCCTTGGGCTACGTCTGCACGGCCTACCACCCCAATATCAGCTAGTTCATTGACAGTTCATAGCTACTTTATTTACCTTTCATGGTGGCTTCTGTCAGTTCAGAATGGCTTCACCATTATCAAGGCTCTTTATGGTTTTCCCAGAGAACCTACATAGCCGCCATGGGGAAACAGGGCCTATGACCCTGGCCAAAATGGTGCCCACCAGTCCAAACACGTGGAAGGGCACTGCCTCGGGAGCTGGTTGATTTAGGCCTGGGAGATAGCCCTGCCTTGTCCCGGCAGCCAAATGTTTCCCTTTTACCCTCCGTTCCCTTTGCCTTTCTCCTGGTTTTTAAAACAAGCTGCTTGAGCCCTATAACACTGAGCAGGACTTTTTTGTAACATTTAATTAAAATGTATCTGGCACCAAAATTATATATTATAAATATGACAATTTGGTTATATTTTTGAAAATTTGTACTTTTAAAATATACTTTGGTTGTTATATATATTGATAACAATGAAAGTAAAGAATAAAAACAAAAAAAAAATATTATTTCCTGCATTGAAAACTTCAGGTGTTCTAGGGTTAGTGTTCTACCAGTGTAGGTTTGTTCCTTGTTACTGGCTGGTTTTCCGTTGCTCAGTCTTAAGACAAAGGCGTTCGGAAGCCTAGCCTGGGTAACCCTTACTTTTCGGCTTTCAGTGGTGTTTCTTCACGCACTTTTGGGGACAGCTCTTAATATAGCTCAGCTGCCATGATGTTCCAGCCAGAAATTCCAATTTTCCTAAAGGTTCCCTGAGCTGCCAGATGCCCCTTCCCTTCAGAGATTTGAGAGTCTGCTCCTGCCAGCAGGCATCTTGGAAGGCTGTGGGGCCATCCCAAGCAGTGGTCCTCCTAGCTTATTGTCTAGAAAATGGTTGGACCTAAAGTCGCCCACAGTGACTGCTCTTTGACCCTTTGTCTATGGTGGGGGCACCTGTCAGAGGCATCAGTTTAATAGCACACCAGGGGTCTGCTCTGAAGCGGGGTTATTGACCTTGAGGCAGCAAGCTCTAAATAGCCTTGTTTTGTGCTTTCGAGATGGGACTTAGCAGCTTCATACTCAGGAATTGCCCCCTTGCATGAATCCTGTCCAATTGGGATAGAGTTGACACAGAGGCTAGACAAACAAAAGCTGATACACTATGCAACTTTATTTGAGAAAGGAGAATGGTGGCCAGAGAATGGCACACTTTTCCTTCCAACCCTGATTCACCTGGAACAGTTCTGTAGAGTGATGGGAAATGGGCGGAGATGCCAGAATTTAGAGCATTTCTCCTTTTGAGGAGCAGTAGAGACCTTCATCCCCAGTGCACACAGGAACCCCTAAGGCAGGCGTCCTCAAACTGTGGCCCGTGGGGCACATGTGGCCTGACGACATTTATTCCACCCTCAGGGTGTTTTTGCTGCCTCTGCCTGTCCTGCTTAGCAGCCGGCTCGTGCAGTGTGCATAGGAACTTGTTCATAGGTTTTTTAAAAACTATAGTCTGACCCTCCAATGATCTGAGGGACAGAACTGGCCCCCTAGGTAAACAGTTTGAGGACCCCTGCCCTAAGGGATCCTGGACTTAGGGGTTACTATTCTCGCAGCCCTGACACACCCCTGATCATTCTACCCATAGTAGAGGCACCAGGGAAATTTGGTCCCTGGGTAATTTACCAGCCTTTTATTCAAATTGAAGCCAAGAAAATTAAAAATGACTTAGGCAGTTACTCTACTTTTGATTACTGTTGACTCCCCCTGTAGTACCCCAATATTACCATTTAACTCTATAACGCTGAGCATATTTCCATAACATATAAAGAAATGTATATATTAATAGATAGATAGATAAACAGACAGATAAATAGATAGATAACTTTGAAAATAAAGAATAAAAACAAAAACATTTTCCCAAAATTGAAAATTGAGCCATTATACGGTTAAAAAGGATGGGTCTTATCAGCAGGTGTAAGACCTTAGGATCATAAATGAAGCAGTGATCCCACTGCACCTAGTAGTGCCCAAACCCTGTGCCCTCCTAGGGAAATTGTGAATGCTTTAATCCCCGTTCCTGTACTTAGAGTGAACAAACACATGCCTGATAATCCTAAGTATACTTATTTCTTGTGACACTCACCTAACTTGAAGGGAACTACCTCCTCCGAATCTTAGACTTGTCTCACTTAAACTCTTCAACCTTTTGTCTTTTTGTTTGTTTTTCCAGAAGTTCTCAGGTTACCAAGGCCTCCAAACCAAGTGTGCCAGCTGTAGGACCACGATTTCCTGAACAACCTCAACTTTATCCATCCTGGGACCTGAGTGGACAATCCCTTCTGAGCCCCATTTGCCCCTTTTGCAGCAGGAAGTACTTAGAGATGTCGTCGCCCAGTACCCCAAAGATTTGGGTCCATACCTCTTCAGGGGGCAAATGTTAGGTAGCTATCCTAGGGACTGGGGTGTCCATTATGCATGCCCAGAGGGCCAAGGTAGCAGCCCAAGAAGGAGTGGCACACTGTGCGTGCTCAGAGGTTCAGGTTTCCGGCCAGGAAGAGGAGGTACACCTGGGTGAGTGCTGCAACTTGATTGACCCACCAATGCCAAGTAAATTAAATTCAGCTGCTGGGGTTGACCAGGGTTGCCCACCATGCCTCCCTAATGCTCATAAAACCCACTTGGATGACAATCAGGCTTCTACATGCATTCTTTCTCACGCAGAGCAGAGGACCAAGGTCTGTCTGTCCCCAGAGAGATCTGACAAACCCAGGAAGGCTCTTTGGAGGCAGCAGAACTGGACATGAATGGCTGGTGGATACTGTTCAGATGCAGGACTTTCTACTTAGAAGGGTCTAATCCAGCCTGAGATGATCCTTGAATGAGTCCTCTGCCCAGATCTTTTTTTTTTTTTAACGTTTTATTAGGGGCTCATACAACACTAAACACATTCTATGCATACATCAGTTGTGTAAAGCACATTTGTACATTCATTTCCCTCATTCTCAAAATATCCACTCTCCACCCAAGCCCATGGCCTCAGCTCCTCATTCCCATCCCCACCCCCCATGTGCGCTACCCCTCGCTCATCAATCCTTGGTAATTTACTAATTTTTGTCATATCTTGCACTGTCTGATATCCCCCTTCACCCACTTTTCTGTTGAAGTAAAATGTACATCCTTGTAATCAGTTCCCCGTTTCCAAACTGCCCTCCCGCTTACCCTCTCAGTGTCTTCACTCATAATACTGGTCCTAAAGGACTCATCCACCCTGGATTCCCTGTGTTTCCAGTTGCTATCTGTACCAGTGTACATTATCTGGTCTAGCCAGATTTGTAAGGTAGAATTGGGGTCATGATAATGGGGGGAGAGAAAGCATTTAGCAACTGGAGGAAAGTTGTGTTTCATCATTGCTATCTCGTACCTAGTCTTGGCTCATCTCCTCTCTGAGACCCTTCTGTAAGGTATTGTCCAGTGGTCTGGAAATGGGCTTTGGGTCTCTACCAAGCACTCTTCTCATTCCCAATAAGATGTTTTTGTTCTGATGATGCCTGACACCTGATCCCTTCGAAACCTCGTGATCTCATAGGCTGGTGTGATTATTCCATGTGGGCTTTGTTGCTTCTGAGCTAGGTGGCCGCTTGTTTACATTCAAGCTTTTAAGACCTCAGACGCTATATCTTTTGACAGCTGGGCACCATCAGCTTTGTCTTCAGTGTACCTGTGGGGAAGGTGAGCACCATAGAATGCCAGTTTAATAGAACAAAGTATTCTTGCAATGAGGGAGTATTTGAGTGGAGGCCCAGAGTCCATCTGCTACCTTAATACGAAACCTATAAATATATGGACGTAGGTCTATTTCCCCATGCTCATATATGAATATATTTACATATGGACATACTTTTTAAAAGACCTCTATAACAGGCCCTTGCTTCCTCGCTTGCTCTTCTATTTCCCTTTCATTTTCCTCTTGTGCCCACTGCCATGCTCAGTCTTCCTTTGGGTTTCAGTAATTCTTCTTGGTTCCATTACCCTTGATCCCACCCTACCAGGCCTCCTACATCTACCTCACCACGGATATGCATGACTTCCTGTTCTCTTGTTTCTGGGTTTCTTAACACCGCTTCCTTTACGCCCACCTCCCTCTTTCCCATGCCCCACACCCCAGAAGTGTTGGTCCTGGGTTTTGTCCTCCAGATTGGACATCCAGCCTATCTAATTTAGACAGACCAGAAAAGGTAATAACATGCACAAAACCAAGACAAGCAACCCAAAAAAACCAAGACAACAAAAATCCAATGACACTAAAAGAAAACAAAACTAACCAAGAAAGAAAAGCTCATAGTTAGTACAAGGACTGTGTGGTGAACTTTAGGAGTGTTTTCCAGTCCAGTCTGTTGGGGCACCGAGCCCTGACCACAAAGTCCACCTTTGGTATTCCCCGGGGACTTTGATGCTCCGTTTTCTTTCTCTTCCGCTGCACTCCCTTAGTGTCATGCCTCGATGTAGCAAGATCAGTTCGGGCGCAGTTCCCACACTGTGTCTCCAGTGTTGTCCCCTCTAGGGCAATGGGACTTTGAGGGACGTTTCTCATCGTGGGGCTGCCCATGTGGTCTTTTCTGTGGACTGGCTTCTCTGATTGGGAACATCATCCTCAAGGTATAGTGGGCCAGGATGTGCTCCATTCTCCCCTCCTCCCCCTTGTTCTGCTCTGTGTTCTCTGATCAGATATGTCCCTCTCCGCGAGCTGCAGCTCCGGTGCCATCCTGTGAAATACAATCTTTGGGGGCTGCAAGGAGGTGGGAGGGGGGGCATCAGCTCAGATCTTTTGAGAGTCCAGGAGATATTGACTTCTCGATGGGCACAGTTCTGTGGGGCACCGTGCTCTTGGTCCAGACGCTGGTTGTGAATATGACTTTGTTGTTAACCAGTTTTTGTCTCTGGGTCAACTCCTGTGTGTTTTTGAGGGAGTTTTCTCATCTGGAAAGTAAATGTACTGGATTATCCAGAAGCCCATGTCAGCAAGTTATTGAGAGGGGTTAATCAGAGACTGTTTCATATAGTGTGTATCTGCGCGCTGCATTTGAGACCTGGGGTGGCAATTATGAGCTCAGAATAGAGATGGTGTCCAGTAGGTGACAGACGTGGCTCCATATTGAAACAGGAAGCCCACTGTGGAGATTTGGTCCTTCCGTTGATGGCCACCGGCCACCTAGTCTTCTCCTGCTATAACTGCTTCACTGACTCAGCAGCTGAGCCAGGAGCCAGTGCCATCATAACCAGGTGGCTAACTGGGAGAAAGGGCAGATAGATATTTGTTATCTTGTTGTCTTGGGAAGCCCACCTAACCTCCATGCAAACATTCTGGTGTGAGTTATCTGTGGAAGGAATCATAGGCTCACAGTAATACACATCTTTCTTTTTGTAAATGTGCCCGTATTCCTTTCTGAACCTGAGAAGGTGGCCCCTGTGTCCACCAAGAAATTTACTGCCTGGCCTATATGGAGTGTTAGCCTGGGTTTTGGCGGCGAAGTGAAACAGAGCCCTGACCCCTTCATGCAGCTCTTCAAGCCTTATTGTCTCTTGCTTGGGTCTTTCTCGTTGCAGATGAGGCCCGTCCACTCTTGTGGAGGGTCGTGGACCTCTCCTGGGGTTTTCAAGGCACTGATTTTTCCAGTGTCCTTCTTTCCTGCAGTAGGCACATTGATCCTTCCCCATGGCTTGGCAGTGCCCACAGGTTAGTCTCTCCGTGAGTGGGCCATGCTCTCCTTTTCCTGAGTCTCTGGGGTCTCTCATGGCAATTCCTAGTATTTTAGCTAGTTTCTTTGTCTCTGTCGTGCTAGGGTCATCTCGGTTGTTATATACTCAATGAACCACTTGTATCAAATCACTAAGATTTTTCCCTTGAACCCTTCCCACTTCTTTTTCAGGTCTGAGGCAGACTGACTGAGTCATAAAGGCAATATTTATTGCCCTCCTGTTCTCGGGACCTCCGTGCTGTTAGGGGTATAAAGCCTGTAGGTTTCCATCAACCACTCTAGAAAGGCAGGCGGACATTCTCTTAGCCTGAAAATTCTCACCGACCTTAGATAAATTTATAGGTTTCCTAGCTCTTCCGCAGAGGGTCATGTAAGAGCAATGGGTGATACCTGGTAAAGCCCTCTGGGCCTTGCTAGGAATTGAGATCCCACATTGTTGGTGTAGTGGCCAAAAGAGTTTCTCTCAAGTGGGGAGTGCCCGCTCGCTGACCATCAGGTTCACTGACTGCTTACTGGGCCTCTGTCTGGAAGGGCTGCCCTCCTCCGTTGTGAACAGCACCTGGAGAAGTTGTTGGCAAGCATTCCAGGTGGGCTGATGAGTATGGAAGTCATACCAGTACTAGTGTGTGGGGGGGCTGCTTGTTAAGGGTGGGGGTGAGATTGGGGGGCCGGTGGGGAAGGGAGTGACTCAATAAGGGCCTGTTAGAAGTTTTCTATTTCTGGACCCTAGAAACCTTATAGGGCGGGGGTTGAAAGAAAGGGTTTGAAGCCAGCTCTCCCACTCCCAGAGTTCTCCTGCAAAATGGGATAAAGCCGATTAGGGGAGAGTGATGGGGAGGGGAGGGGAGGGGAGGGGTGGGGGAGGGATGGGGGAGGGGAGGGTTGATGGAGGGGAGGGGTGGGGGAGGGTGATGTGGAGGGATGGCCTCCACCTATGTGGTTTTGGGAACTTGGACCATTTGTTTTTCCGGTCCTTCCATGTTTCCTGAAACCTTGGAAACAAGGGCCCTTTCTTTGCGGGAGGGAGTAAGTCTTTTATATTTGCAGGCTTCTTAGTGGCAATGTCAGCCCACACTTGAAGTAACGGGATCAGATCGGGATATCCTGGTTCCCTTTAACCATAACTATGAACTCTTAGTAATAGGGGATGGGAAAACTAGTCTTGCGTGGGTCAATCAGGGACTCCTTCTGCCCCATCACTTTTAAACAAATTGTAGAGTCTCCAAGCTTTTGGGTTGAAACCACATCCTCTTGGTGAATGCCGAGAGCAGGGGTCCTCAAACTACAACCTGTGGGCCACATGCAGACAGCCGAGGACGCTGATCCTTTCTGTCGGGTGTATGTGCCCCATTTATTTTTTTTTTGAACTTCAAATCAAGATGTGCAGTGTGCACATGAATTTGTTCGTAATATTTGATTTTTGAAACTATAGTCTTTCCTTCAAAAGGCCTGAGGGATAGTGAACTGGCCCCCTGGGTAAACAGTTTAAGGACCCCTGTCCTAAGGTATCCTGGACTTAGGGGTTATTAATCTCCCAGCCCTGAAACATCCCTGAAAATTCTACCCGTTGTAGGAGGCACCATGGGAATTTGGACCCCGGGTAATTTACAAGTCTTTACTCCAATTGAACCCAAGAAAATTCAAAATGGCTTAGGCAGGTACTCTATTTTGGTCACATTTGACTCGTCCTGCACTAGCCCACTATTTCCATTTAACTCTATAACGCGAAGCATGATGTTTTCATAACATTAAAAAATGTATATATTAATACATATATATATATTTATAACTATGAAAGACCACAACAAAAAGAAAATTTTTCCAAAAATTAAAATTGAAGCATTATAGGGTTAAAAAGAAGGATGGGTCTTATCAGCGGGTCCAAGACCTTAGCATCATAAATGAATCAGTGATCCGACTGCACCTAGTAGTGCCCAAACCTGTGCCCTCCTAGGGGAAAGTGTGAATGCTTTTATCCCTCTTCCTGTACTTCCAATGAACAAACACACATGTCTGGTAATCCTAAGATTATTTTTGTTTCCTGTGACACTCACCTAATTTCAAGGCCACTGCCACCTCACAAGCTTAGCCTTGTCGTAGTCAAACTGTTCACCTTTTAGACCGTTTGTTTTTCTCAGAAGTTATCGGGTGATTAAAGCTTCTGAACCAAGTGTGCCAGGTCCACGACTACCATCTCCTGGACCACCTCAACCTTATCCATCCTGGATAAAGTTGCCCTCAATGGACAACCCCTCCCAGCAGTGTAGGAAGGGTATGGACCCAAAGCCCCACCTCGCCCCTTTTGCCAGCAGGAAGCAGCTAGAGATGTCGTCGCCCAGTACCCCCAAAGATTTGGGTCCATATCTCTTCAGGGGGGCAAATGTTAGGTAGCTATGCTAGGGACTGGGGCATCCGTTATGCATGCCCATAGGGCCAAGATAAGAGCCCAGTTAGGAGAGGCACCCTGTGCATGCTCAGAGGTCCAGATTTCTGGCCATGAAGGGGAGGTCACCTGGGTGGTTCCTGTACCTGGATTGACCAATCTAGGCCATGTAAATTCAATTCAGCCACTGGGGTCGGCCAGACTTGCCCACCACGCCTCCCTACGCTCATAAAACTCTCTTGAGTGCAGACCAGGCTTCTGCATGATTTCTCTCTCACTCAGGAAGGCTCTTTGGAGGCAGCTGTGCTGCACATGAGTGGCTGGTGGATACTGTTCAGATGCATGGCTTTCTGCTTGCAAGGGTTTTTGTCTCAGCTGACTGTAAGGGAGGAGGTAGTACGTCTGGATCACAGAGTATCCATGTCCACAAACGAGGCTGCTCATTCCACAGTCCTGGAAGTGCTTTATGAAAACCCTCTGCTTTGCAATGTCACTCTTTGTAGATTAGAGTGGGAGGGGCTGGGACCAAGGTATGCTGCCTCTTACTCCCAGTTGCAGGTTTCTGGATGCTGATTGTATCTCTTACAGCATCAGTTAGTGGGCTTGTTGTCTGCCTCAGGCTTTGTTCACGGAGATCCTCCAGCTAGTTGGTGGTGTGTGCGCATGAGCAGAGACTTCCTGCCAATCCCCCATGAGTAGTAGAGCTCCCATGGTGTGGACTCCATGAAAGCCTTGCCCCAGGCAGCATGCTTACAAAGGAGGGTGGGCCCTGCAGGACAGAGGACCATTCCCCCTGTGGAATGGCCTCAGAGATCCACCTCCCTCTCTGGCCAGCTGCTGGGGCTGTGGGTCCTAAGCATCATGGCTGACTCAATAATAGACACAGGGTGAGGCGACTCCAGTAGCTGTTTTGACTGGTCTAATCCAGCCTGAGATCATCCTTGCATGAGCCCCTGCCAAGATTATTTTTGTTTCTTTTATGATCTTTTCATTAGTGGCTCCTACAACACTAACCACCATCCATAAATACATCATCTGTTTGAAGCCCATCTGTACATTAATTGCCCTCCTTATTCACAAAATATCCACTCTCCACCCAAGCCCCTGGCCTCAGCTCCTCATTTTTCCCCCCTCAATGCCCGCCACCCATCCCTCATCAATCCTTGGAAATGTACTAATTCTTTTGTCATATTTTCACCCACCTTTCTTTTGAGGTCAATGAAGATCCTTGTAATCGGTTCCCACTTTCCATCCTGCCCTTCCTCCACCCTCCCAGTATCTCCACTCATAACACTGGTAAAGGGCCCATCCACTCTGGATTCCCCGTGTTTGAAATTCCTATCGGTACTAGAATACCTTCTCTAGTTTGGCCAGATTAGTATGGTAGAACTGGGATCATGATAGTGGGGCAAGAGAAAGCATTAAGAACTAGAGGAAAGTTGTGTTTCATCTTTGCTGTCTCATACCCTGTATTCTTTAATCTCCACTCTGAGATCCTTCTGTAAGGGGATGTCCAGTGCACTGCAAATAGGTTTTGGGTCTATACCCGGCAGTCCCCTCTCATTCTCCATGATAAGATTTTTTTGTTCTCATGATACCTGTTGCCTTATCCCTTTAAAACTTTGTGATCACACAGGCTGGTATGCTTTCTCCATGTGGGCTCTGTTGCTTCAGAGCCAGATGGCTGTTTCTTTACCCTCAGGCCTTTAAGACCCCACACGCTATATCTTTAGGTAGCTGGACACCATCGGCTTTCTTCACCACATTTGCTTATGCAGCCGCTTTGTGGTCAGTGATTGTGTAGGGAAGGTGAGCATCTTAGAATGCCAATTTAATAGAACAGTGTTATTGCAATGAGGGAGTCCTTGAGCGGAGGCCCTATGTCCATCTGCTACCTTAATACTAAATCTATAAACATATGGACATAGATCTATTTCCCCATGCCCCTTTGTAAATATATGTACATATGTACATGCCTTTATTTAGACGTCTATAACTGGCCCTTGCTTCCCAGCTCACTCTTCTATACTCTTTGATTTTCCTCTTGTGCCCACTGACATGCTCAGTCTTCCTTTGGGTTTCAGTAATTCCTCTTGGTTACATTACCTTTGATCACGCCCTACCAGGCCTCCTACATCCCCCTCACTATCGTTTTCCATCACTTGTTGTACCCTTGTCTCTGGGTTTCTTTACAGCACTTCCTTTCCCCCCACCGTGCTCACTCCCATGCCCAATGGAAAGGGCCGGTCACATGTTTACTCCTCCAGATTGTTCATCCAGCCTCTCTTAATTAGACAGACCTGTAAAGGTAATAACATGCACAAAACAAGACTGAGCTAAACCAAGCAGCAAAAAGAAAAAAAAAACAAACAAAAATGAAAACAAAACCCAACCCAAATCCAATGACACTAAAAGAAAACAACACTAACCAGAAAGAAAAGTACAAGGACTGTGTGGTGAACTTTAGGAGTGTTTTCCAGTCCAGTCTGTGGGGGCACCGAACCCTGACCACAAAGTCCACCTTTGGCATTCCCCGGGGACTTTGATGCTCCGTTTTCTTACTCTTCCGCTGCACTCTCTTAGTGTCATGCATCGAAGTGGCAGGATCAGTTCGGGCGCAGTTCCCACACTGTGTGTCCAGTGTTGTCCCCTCTAAGGCTATGGGTCTTTGAGGGACGTTTCTCATCGTGGGGCTGCCCATGTGGTCTTCTCTGTGGATTGGCTTCTCTGATTGGGAACATCATCCTCAAGGTGTATTGGGCCAGGGTGTGCTCCATTCTCCCCTCCTCCCCCTTGTTCTGCCCTGTGTTCACTGATCAGATATGTCCCTCTCCGCGAGCTGCAGATCCGGTGCCATCCTGTGAAATACAATCTTTTGGGGCTGCAAGGATGTGGGGGGGTGGGTATCAGCTCAGATCTTTTGAGAGTCCAGGAGATATTGACTTCTCGATGGGCACAGTTCTGTGGGGCACCGTGCTCTTGGTCCAGACGCTGGTTGTGAATATGACTTTGTTGTTAACCAGTTGTGTGTCTCTGGGTCAACTCCCGTGTGTTTTTGAGTGAGTTTTCTAATCTGCAAAGTAAATGTACAGGATTATCCAGACTCCCATGTCAGCAAGTTATCGAGAGGGGTTAATCAGAGACTGTTTCATATAGTGTGTACCTGCGCGCCACATTCTAGACCTGCGATGGCAATTATGAGCTCAGGATAGAGATGGTGTCCAGCAGGTAACATACGTGGCTCCATATTGAAACAGGAAGCCCACTGTGGAGATTTGGTCCTTCTGTTGATGGCCACCGGCCACCTAGTCTTCTCCTGCTATAACTGCTTCACTGGCTCAGCAGCTGAGCCAGAAGCCAGTGATATCATAACCAGGTGGCTAACTGGGCCAAAGGGCTGATAGATATTTGTTATTTTGTTGTCTTGGGAAACCCACCTACCCTCCATGCAAACCTTCTGGTGTGAGTTATCTGTGGAAGGAATCATAGGCTCACAGTAATTCACATCTTTCTTCTTGAAAATGTGCCCATATTCCTTTCTGAACCTGACAAGGTGGCCCCTGTGTCCACCAAGAAATTTACTGCCTGGCCTCCTACTTGGAGAGTTAGCCTGGGCTTTTGGCGGCGAAGTGAAACAGAGCCCTGACCCCTTCATTGAGCTTCTTCAAGCATTATTGTCTCTTGCTTGGGTCTTTCTACGTGCAGATGAGGCCCATCCACTCTAGTGGAGGGTCGTGCACCTCTCCTCGGGTTTTCAAGGCACTGATTTTTCCAGTGTCCTTCTTTCCTGCAGTAGGCACATTGGTCCTTCCCCATGGCTTGGCGGTGCCCACAGGTTAGTCTCTCCGTGAGTGGGCCATGCTCTCCTTTTCCTGAGTCTCTGGGGCCTCTCATGGCAATTCCTAGTATTTTAGCTAGCTTCTTTGTCTCTGTCGTGCTAGGGTCATCTCTGTTGTTATACACTCAATGAGCCACTTGTACCAAATCGCTAAGATTTTTCCCTTCAAACCCTTCCCACTTCTTTGTCATGTCTGAGGCAGACTGACTGAGTAATAAAGGCAATACTTATTGCCCTCCTGTTTTCAGTGCCTCCGGGCCGTTAGGGGTATAAAGCCCGTAGGCTTCCCTCAGCCACTCTAGAAAGGCAGGCGGATATTCTCTTATAGGAACCTGAAAATTCTCACTGACCTTAGATAAATTCATAGGTTTCCTAGCTCTTCTGCAGAGGGTCATGTAAGAGCAATGGTTGATACCTGGTAAAGTCCTCTGGGCCTTGCTAGGAATTGAGATCCCACATTGTTGGTGTAGTGGCCAAAAGAGTTTCTCCCAAGTGGGGAGTGCCCGCTCGCTGACCATCAGGTTCACTGACTGCTTACTGGGCCTCTGTCTGGAAGGGCTACCCTCCTCCGTTGTGAACAGCACCTGGAGAAGTTGTTGGCAAGCATTCCAGGTGGGCTGATGAGTATGGAAGTCATACCAGTACTAGTGTGTGTGGGGGGCTGCTTGTTAGGGGTGGGGGTGAGTTTGGGGGGCCGGTGGGGGAGGGAGTGACTCAATAAGGGCCTGTTAGAAGTTTTCTATTTCTGGACCCTAGAAACCTTATAGGGCGGGGGTTGAAAGAAAGGGTTTGAAGCCAGCTCTCCCACTCCCAGAGTTCTCCTGCAAAATGGGATAAAGCCGATTAGGGGAGAGTGATGGGGAGGGGAGGGGAGGGGAGGGGTGGGGGAGGGGTGAGGGAGGGGAGGGGTGGGGGAGGGTGATGTGGAGGGATGGCCTCCACCTATGTGGTTTTGGGAACTTGGACCGTTTGTTTTTCCGGTCCTTCCATGTTTCCTGAAACCTTGGAAACAAGGGCCCTTTCTTTGCGGGAGGGAGTAAGTCTTTTATATTTGCAGGCTTCTTAGTGGCAATGTCAGCCCACACTTGAAGTAACGGGATCAGATCGGGATATCCTGGTTCCCTTTAAACATAACTATGAACTCTTAGTAATAGGGGGTGGGAAAACTAGTCTTGCGTGGGTCAATCAGGGACTCCTTCTGCCCCATCACTTTTAAACAAATTGTAGAGTCTCCAAGCTTTTGGGTTGAAACCACATCCTCTTGGTGAATGCCGAGAGCAGGGGTCCTCAAACTACAACCTGTGGGCCACATGCAGACAGCCGAGGACGTTGATCCTTTCTGCCGGGTGTATGTGCCCCATTTATTTTTTTTTTGAACTTCAAATCAAGATGTGCAGTGTGCACATGAATTTGTTCGTAATATTTGTTTTCTTAAACTATAGTCTTTCCTTCAAAAGGCCTGAGGGATAGTGAACTGGCCCCCTGGGTAAACAGTTTAAAGACCCCTGCCCTAAGGTATCCTGGACTTAGGGGTTATTAATCTCCCAGCCCTGAAACATCCCTGAACATTCTACCCGTTGTAGGAGGCACCATGGGAATTTGGACCCCGGGTAATTTACAAGCCTTTACTCCAATTGAACCCAAGAAAATTCAAAATGGCTTAGGCAGTTACTCTATTTTGGTCACTTTTGACTCGTCCTGCACTAGCCCATTATTTCCATTTAACTCTATAACGCGAAGCATGATGTTTTCATAACATTAAAAATGTATATATTAATACATATATATATATATATTTATAACTATGAAAGTCCACAACAAAAAGAAAATTTTTTCCCAAAATTAAAATTGAAGCGTTATAGGGTTAAAAAGAAGGATGGGTCTTATCAGCGGGTCCAAGACCTTAGCATCATAAATGAATCAGTGATCCGACTGCACCTAGTAGTGCCCAAACCTGTGCCCTCCTAGGGGAAAGTGTGAATGCTTTTATCCCTCTTCCTGTACTTCCAATGAACAAACACACATGTCTGGTAATCCTAAGATTATTTTTGTTTCCTGTGATACTCACCTAATTTCAAGGCCACTGCCACCTCACAAGCTTAGCCTTGTCGTAGTCAAACTGTTCACCTTTTAGACCGTTTGTTTTTCTCAGAAGTTATCGGGTGATTAAAGCTTCTGAACCAAGTGTGCCAGGTCCACGACTACCATCTCCTGGACCACCTCAACCTTATCCATCCTGGATAAAGTTGCCCTCAATGGACAACCCCTCCCAGCAGTGTAGGAAGGGTATGGACCCAAAGCCCCACCTCGCCCCTTTTGCCAGCAGGAAGCAGCTAGAGATGTCGTCGCCCAGTACCCCCAAAGATTTGGGTCCATATCTCTTCAGGGGGGCAAATGTTAGGTAGCTATGCTAGGGACTGGGGCATCCGTTATGCATGCCCATAGGGCCAAGATAAGAGCCCAGTTAGGAGAGGCACCCTGTGCATGCTCAGAGGTCCAGATTTCTGGCCATGAAGGGGAGGTCACCTGGGTGGTTCCTGTACCTGGATTGACCAATCTAGGCCATGTAAATTCAATTCAGCCACTGGGGTCGGCCAGACTTGCCCACCACGCCTCCCTACGCTCATAAAACTCTCTTGAGTGCAGACCAGGCTTCTGCATGATTTCTCTCTCACTCAGGAAGGCTCTTTGGAGGCAGCTGTGCTGCACATGAGTGGCTGGTGGATACTGTTCAGATGCATGGCTTTCTGCTTGCAAGGGTTTTTGTCTCAGCTGACTGTAAGGGAGGAGGTAGTACGTCTGGATCACAGAGTATCCATGTCCACAAACGAGGCTGCTCATTCCACAGTCCTGGAAGTGCTTTATGAAAACCCTCTGCTTTGCAATGTCATTCTTTGTAGATTAGAGTGGGAGGGGCTGGGACCAAGGTATGCTGCCTCTTACTCCCAGTTGCAGGTTTCTGGATGCTGATTGTATCTCTTACAGCATCAGTTAGTGGGCTTGTTGTCTGCCTCAGGCTTTGTTCACGGAGATCCTCCAGCTAGTTGGTGGTGTGTGCGCATGAGCAGAGACTTCCTGCCAATCCCCCATGAGTAGTAGAGCTCCCATGGTGTGGACTCCATGAAAGCCTTGCCCCAGGCAGCATGCTTACAAAGGAGGGTGGGCCCTGCAGGACAGAGGACCATTCCCCCTGTGGAATGGCCTCAGAGATCCACCTCCCTCTCTGGCCAGCTGCTGGGGCTGTGGGTCCTAAGCATCATGGCTGACTCAATAATAGACACAGGGTGAGGCGACTCCAGTAGCTGTTTTGACTGGTCTAATCCAGCCTGAGATCATCCTTGCATGAGCCCCTGCCAAGATTATTTTTGTTTCTTTTATGATCTTTTCATTAGTGGCTCCTACAACACTAACCACCATCCATAAATACATCATCTGTTTGAAGCCCATCTGTACATTAATTGCCCTCCTTATTCACAAAATATCCACTCTCCACCCAAGCCCCTGGCCTCAGCTCCTCATTTTTCCCCCCTCAATGCCCGCCACCCATCCCTCATCAATCCTTGGAAATGTACTAATTCTTTTGTCATATTTTCACCCACCTTTCTTTTGAGGTCAATGAAGATCCTTGTAATCGGTTCCCACTTTCCATCCTGCCCTTCCTCCACCCTCCCAGTATCTCCACTCATAACACTGGTAAAGGGCCCATCCACTCTGGATTCCCCGTGTTTGAAATTCCTATCGGTACTAGAATACCTTCTCTAGTTTGGCCAGATTAGTATGGTAGAACTGGGATCATGATAGTGGGGCAAGAGAAAGCATTAAGAACTAGAGGAAAGTTGTGTTTCATCTTTGCTGTCTCATACCCTGTATTCTTTAATCTCCACTCTGAGATCCTTCTGTAAGGGGATGTCCAGTGCACTGCAAATAGGTTTTGGGTCTATACCCGGCAGTCCCCTCTCATTCTCCATGATAAGATTTTTTTGTTCTCATGATACCTGTTGCCTTATCCCTTTAAAACTTTGTGATCACACAGGCTGGTATGCTTTCTCCATGTGGGCTCTGTTGCTTCAGAGCCAGATGGCTGTTTCTTTACCCTCAGGCCTTTAAGACCCCACACGCTATATCTTTAGGTAGCTGGACACCATCGGCTTTCTTCACCACATTTGCTTATGCAGCCGCTTTGTGGTCAGTGATTGTGTAGGGAAGGTGAGCATCTTAGAATGCCAATTTAATAGAACAGTGTTATTGCAATGAGGGAGTCCTTGAGCGGAGGCCCTATGTCCATCTGCTACCTTAATACTAAATCTATAAACATATGGACACAGATCTATTTCCCCATGCCCCTTTGTAAATATATGTACATATGTACATGCCTTTATTTAGACGTCTATAACTGGCCCTTGCTTCCCAGCTCACTCTTCTATACTCTTTGATTTTCCTCTTGTGCCCACTGTCATGCTCAGTCTTCCTTTGGGTTTCAGTAATTCCTCTTGGTTACATTACCTTTGATCACGCCCTACCAGGCCTCCTACATCCCCCTCACTATCGTTTTCCATCACTTGTTGTACCCTTGTCTCTGGGTTTCTTTACAGCACTTCCTTTCCCCCCACCGTGCTCACTCCCATGCCCAATGGAAAGGGCCGGTCACATGTTTACTCCTCCAGATTGTTCATCCAGCCTCTCTTAATTAGACAGACCTGTAAAGGTAATAACATGCACAAAACAAGACTGAGCTAAACCAAGCAGCAAAAAGAAAAAAAAAACAAACAAAAATGAAAACAAAACCCAACCCAAATCCAATGACACTAAAAGAAAACAACACTAACCAGAAAGAAAAGTACAAGGACTGTGTGGTGAACTTTAGGAGTGTTTTCCAGTCCAGTCTGTGGGGGCACCGAACCCTGACCACAAAGTCCACCTTTGGCATTCCCCGGGGACTTTGATGCTCCGTTTTCTTACTCTTCCGCTGCACTCTCTTAGTGTCATGCATCGAAGTGGCAGGATCAGTTCGGGCGCAGTTCCCACACTGTGTGTCCAGTGTTGTCCCCTCTAAGGCTATGGGTCTTTGAGGGACGTTTCTCATCGTGGGGCTGCCCATGTGGTCTTCTCTGTGGATTGGCTTCTCTGATTGGGAACATCATCCTCAAGGTGTATTGGGCCAGGGTGTGCTCCATTCTCCCCTCCTCCCCCTTGTTCTGCCCTGTGTTCACTGATCAGATATGTCCCTCTCCGCGAGCTGCAGATCCGGTGCCATCCTGTGAAATACAATCTTTTGGGGCTGCAAGGATGTGGGGGGGTGGGTATCAGCTCAGATCTTTTGAGAGTCCAGGAGATATTGACTTCTCGATGGGCACAGTTCTGTGGGGCACCGTGCTCTTGGTCCAGACGCTGGTTGTGAATATGACTTTGTTGTTAACCAGTTGTGTGTCTCTGGGTCAACTCCCGTGTGTTTTTGAGTGAGTTTTCTAATCTGCAAAGTAAATGTACAGGATTATCCAGACTCCCATGTCAGCAAGTTATCGAGAGGGGTTAATCAGAGACTGTTTCATATAGTGTGTACCTGCGCGCCACATTCTAGACCTGCGATGGCAATTATGAGCTCAGGATAGAGATGGTGTCCAGCAGGTAACATACGTGGCTCCATATTGAAACAGGAAGCCCACTGTGGAGATTTGGTCCTTCTGTTGATGGCCACCGGCCACCTAGTCTTCTCCTGCTATAACTGCTTCACTGGCTCAGCAGCTGAGCCAGAAGCCAGTGATATCATAACCAGGTGGCTAACTGGGCCAAAGGGCTGATAGATATTTGTTATTTTGTTGTCTTGGGAAACCCACCTACCCTCCATGCAAACCTTCTGGTGTGAGTTATCTGTGGAAGGAATCATAGGCTCACAGTAATTCACATCTTTCTTCTTGAAAATGTGCCCATATTCCTTTCTGAACCTGACAAGGTGGCCCCTGTGTCCACCAAGAAATTTACTGCCTGGCCTCCTACTTGGAGAGTTAGCCTGGGCTTTTGGCGGCGAAGTGAAACAGAGCCCTGACCCCTTCATTGAGCTTCTTCAAGCATTATTGTCTCTTGCTTGGGTCTTTCTACGTGCAGATGAGGCCCATCCACTCTAGTGGAGGGTCGTGCACCTCTCCTCGGGTTTTCAAGGCACTGATTTTTCCAGTGTCCTTCTTTCCTGCAGTAGGCACATTGGTCCTTCCCCATGGCTTGGCGGTGCCCACAGGTTAGTCTCTCCGTGAGTGGGCCATGCTCTCCTTTTCCTGAGTCTCTGGGGTCTCTCATGGCAATTCCTAGTATTTTAGCTAGCTTCTTTGTCTCTGTCGTGCTAGGGTCATCTCTGTTGTTATACACTCAATGAGCCACTTGTACCAAATCGCTAAGATTTTTCCCTTCAAACCCTTCCCACTTCTTTGTCATGTCTGAGGCAGACTGACTGAGTAATAAAGGCAATACTTATTGCCCTCCTGTTTTCAGTGCCTCCGGGCCGTTAGGGGTATAAAGCCCGTAGGCTTCCCTCAGCCACTCTAGAAAGGCAGGCGGATATTCTCTTATAGGAACCTGAAAATTCTCACTGACCTTAGATAAATTCATAGGTTTCCTAGCTCTTCTGCAGAGGGTCATGTAAGAGCAATGGTTGATACCTGGTAAAGTCCTCTGGGCCTTGCTAGGAATTGAGATCCCACATTGTTGGTGTAGTGGCCAAAAGAGTTTCTCCCAAGTGGGGAGTGCCCGCTCGCTGACCATCAGGTTCACTGACTGCTTACTGGGCCTCTGTCTGGAAGGGCTACCCTCCTCCGTTGTGAACAGCACCTGGAGAAGTTGTTGGCAAGCATTCCAGGTGGGCTGATGAGTATGGAAGTCATACCAGTACTAGTGTGTGTGGGGGGCTGCTTGTTAGGGGTGGGGGTGAGTTTGGGGGGCCGGTGGGGGAGGGAGTGACTCAATAAGGGCCTGTTAGAAGTTTTCTATTTCTGGACCCTAGAAACCTTATAGGGCGGGGGTTGAAAGAAAGGGTTTGAAGCCAGCTCTCCCACTCCCAGAGTTCTCCTGCAAAATGGGATAAAGCCGATTAGGGGAGAGTGATGGGGAGGGGAGGGGAGGGGAGGTGTGGGGGAGGGGTGAGGGAGGGGAGGGGTGGGGGAGGGTGATGTGGAGGGATGGCCTCCACCTATGTGGTTTTGGGAACTTGGACCGTTTGTTTTTCCGGTCCTTCCATGTTTCCTGAAACCTTGGAAACAAGGGCCCTTTCTTTGCGGGAGGGAGTAAGTCTTTTATATTTGCAGGCTTCTTAGTGGCAATGTCAGCCCACACTTGAAGTAACGGGATCAGATCGGGATATCCTGGTTCCCTTTAAACATAACTATGAACTCTTAGTAATAGGGGGTGGGAAAACTAGTCTTGCGTGGGTCAATCAGGGACTCCTTCTGCCCCATCACTTTTAAACAAATTGTAGAGTCTCCAAGCTTTTGGGTTGAAACCACATCCTCTTGGTGAATGCCGAGAGCAGGGGTCCTCAAACTACAACCTGTGGGCCACATGCAGACAGCCGAGGACGTTGATCCTTTCTGCCGGGTGTATGTGCCCCATTTATTTTTTTTTTTGAACTTCAAATCAAGATGTGCAGTGTGCACATGAATTTGTTCGTAATATTTGTTTTTTTAAACTATAGTCTTTCCTTCAAAAGGCCTGAGGGATAGTGAACTGGCCCCCTGGGTAAACAGTTTAAAGACCCCTGCCCTAAGGTATCCTGGACTTAGGGGTTATTAATCTCCCAGCCCTGAAACATCCCTGAACATTCTACCCGTTGTAGGAGGCACCATGGGAATTTGGACCCCGGGTAATTTACAAGCCTTTACTCCAATTGAACCCAAGAAAATTCAAAATGGCTTAGGCAGTTACTCTATTTTGGTCACTTTTGACTCGTCCTGCACTAGCCCATTATTTCCATTTAACTCTATAACGCGAAGCATGATGTTTTCATAACATTAAAAATGTATATATTAATACATATATATATATATTTATAACTATGAAAGTCCACAACAAAAAGAAAATTTTTTCCCAAAATTAAAATTGAAGCGTTATAGGGTTAAAAAGAAGGATGGGTCTTATCAGCGGGTCCAAGACCTTAGCATCATAAATGAATCAGTGATCCGACTGCACCTAGTAGTGCCCAAACCTGTGCCCTCCTAGGGGAAAGTGTGAATGCTTTTATCCCTCTTCCTGTACTTCCAATGAACAAACACACATGTCTGGTAATCCTAAGATTATTTTTGTTTCCTGTGACACTCACCTAATTTCAAGGCCACTGCCACCTCACAAGCTTAGCCTTGTCGTAGTCAAACTGTTCACCTTTTAGACCGTTTGTTTTTCTCAGAAGTTATCGGGTGATTAAAGCTTCTGAACCAAGTGTGCCAGGTCCACGACTACCATCTCCTGGACCACCTCAACCTTATCCATCCTGGATAAAGTTGCCCTCAATGGACAACCCCTCCCAGCAGTGTAGGAAGGGTATGGACCCAAAGCCCCACCTCGCCCCTTTTGCCAGCAGGAAGCAGCTAGAGATGTCGTCGCCCAGTACCCCCAAATATTTGGGTCCATATCTCTTCAGGGGGGCAAATGTTAGGTAGCTATGCTAGGGACTGGGGCATCCGTTATGCATGCCCATAGGGCCAAGATAAGAGCCCAGTTAGGAGAGGCACCCTGTGCATGCTCAGAGGTCCAGATTTCTGGCCATGAAGGGGAGGTCACCTGGGTGGTTCCTGTACCTGGATTGACCAATCTAGGCCATGTAAATTCAATTCAGCCACTGGGGTCGGCCAGACTTGCCCACCACGCCTCCCTACGCTCATAAAACTCTCTTGAGTGCAGACCAGGCTTCTGCATGATTTCTCTCTCACTCAGGAAGGCTCTTTGGAGGCAGCTGTGCTGCACATGAGTGGCTGGTGGATACTGTTCAGATGCATGGCTTTCTGCTTGCAAGGGTTTTTGTCTCAGCTGACTGTAAGGGAGGAGGTAGTACGTCTGGATCACAGAGTATCCATGTCCACAAACGAGGCTGCTCATTCCACAGTCCTGGAAGTGCTTTATGAAAACCCTCTGCTTTGCAATGTCACTCTTTGTAGATTAGAGTGGGAGGGGCTGGGACCAAGGTATGCTGCCTCTTACTCCCAGTTGCAGGTTTCTGGATGCTGATTGTATCTCTTACAGCATCAGTTAGTGGGCTTGTTGTCTGCCTCAGGCTTTGTTCACGGAGATCCTCCAGCTAGTTGGTGGTGTGTGCGCATGAGCAGAGACTTCCTGCCAATCCCCCATGAGTAGTAGAGCTCCCATGGTGTGGACTCCATGAAAGCCTTGCCCCAGGCAGCATGCTTACAAAGGAGGGTGGGCCCTGCAGGACAGAGGACCATTCCCCCTGTGGAATGGCCTCAGAGATCCACCTCCCTCTCTGGCCAGCTGCTGGGGCTGTGGGTCCTAAGCATCATGGCTGACTCAATAATAGACACAGGGTGAGGCGACTCCAGTAGCTGTTTTGACTGGTCTAATCCAGCCTGAGATCATCCTTGCATGAGCCCCTGCCAAGATTATTTTTGTTTCTTTTATGATCTTTTCATTAGTGGCTCCTACAACACTAACCACCATCCATAAATACATCATCTGTTTGAAGCCCATCTGTACATTAATTGCCCTCCTTATTCACAAAATATCCACTCTCCACCCAAGCCCCTGGCCTCAGCTCCTCATTTTTCCCCCCTCAATGCCCGCCACCCATCCCTCATCAATCCTTGGAAATGTACTAATTCTTTTGTCATATTTTCACCCACCTTTCTTTTGAGGTCAATGAAGATCCTTGTAATCGGTTCCCACTTTCCATCCTGCCCTTCCTCCACCCTCCCAGTATCTCCACTCATAACACTGGTAAAGGGCCCATCCACTCTGGATTCCCCGTGTTTGAAATTCCTATCGGTACTAGAATACCTTCTCTAGTTTGGCCAGATTAGTATGGTAGAACTGGGATCATGATAGTGGGGCAAGAGAAAGCATTAAGAACTAGAGGAAAGTTGTGTTTCATCTTTGCTGTCTCATACCCTGTATTCTTTAATCTCCACTCTGAGATCCTTCTGTAAGGGGATGTCCAGTGCACTGCAAATAGGTTTTGGGTCTATACCCGGCAGTCCCCTCTCATTCTCCATGATAAGATTTTTTTGTTCTCATGATACCTGTTGCCTTATCCCTTTAAAACTTTGTGATCACACAGGCTGGTATGCTTTCTCCATGTGGGCTCTGTTGCTTCAGAGCCAGATGGCTGTTTCTTTACCCTCAGGCCTTTAAGACCCCACACGCTATATCTTTAGGTAGCTGGACACCATCGGCTTTCTTCACCACATTTGCTTATGCAGCCGCTTTGTGGTCAGTGATTGTGTAGGGAAGGTGAGCATCTTAGAATGCCAATTTAATAGAACAGTGTTATTGCAATGAGGGAGTCCTTGAGCGGAGGCCCTATGTCCATCTGCTACCTTAATACTAAATCTATAAACATATGGACACAGATCTATTTCCCCATGCCCCTTTGTAAATATATGTACATATGTACATGCCTTTATTTAGACGTCTATAACTGGCCCTTGCTTCCCAGCTCACTCTTCTATACTCTTTGATTTTCCTCTTGTGCCCACTGTCATGCTCAGTCTTCCTTTGGGTTTCAGTAATTCCTCTTGGTTACATTACCTTTGATCACGCCCTACCAGGCCTCCTACATCCCCCTCACTATCGTTTTCCATCACTTGTTGTACCCTTGTCTCTGGGTTTCTTTACAGCACTTCCTTTCCCCCCACCGTGCTCACTCCCATGCCCAATGGAAAGGGCCGGTCACATGTTTACTCCTCCAGATTGTTCATCCAGCCTCTCTTAATTAGACAGACCTGTAAAGGTAATAACATGCACAAAACAAGACTGAGCTAAACCAAGCAGCAAAAAGAAAAAAAAAACAAACAAAAATGAAAACAAAACCCAACCCAAATCCAATGACACTAAAAGAAAACAACACTAACCAGAAAGAAAAGTACAAGGACTGTGTGGTGAACTTTAGGAGTGTTTTCCAGTCCAGTCTGTGGGGGCACCGAACCCTGACCACAAAGTCCACCTTTGGCATTCCCCGGGGACTTTGATGCTCCGTTTTCTTACTCTTCCGCTGCACTCTCTTAGTGTCATGCATCGAAGTGGCAGGATCAGTTCGGGCGCAGTTCCCACACTGTGTGTCCAGTGTTGTCCCCTCTAAGGCTATGGGTCTTTGAGGGACGTTTCTCATCGTGGGGCTGCCCATGTGGTCTTCTCTGTGGATTGGCTTCTCTGATTGGGAACATCATCCTCAAGGTGTATTGGGCCAGGGTGTGCTCCATTCTCCCCTCCTCCCCCTTGTTCTGCCCTGTGTTCACTGATCAGATATGTCCCTCTCCGCGAGCTGCAGATCCGGTGCCATCCTGTGAAATACAATCTTTTGGGGCTGCAAGGATGTGGGGGGGTGGGTATCAGCTCAGATCTTTTGAGAGTCCAGGAGATATTGACTTCTCGATGGGCACAGTTCTGTGGGGCACCGTGCTCTTGGTCCAGACGCTGGTTGTGAATATGACTTTGTTGTTAACCAGTTGTGTGTCTCTGGGTCAACTCCCGTGTGTTTTTGAGTGAGTTTTCTAATCTGCAAAGTAAATGTACAGGATTATCCAGACTCCCATGTCAGCAAGTTATCGAGAGGGGTTAATCAGAGACTGTTTCATATAGTGTGTACCTGCGCGCCGCATTCTAGACCTGCGATGGCAATTATGAGCTCAGGATAGAGATGGTGTCCAGCAGGTAACATACGTGGCTCCATATTGAAACAGGAAGCCCACTGTGGAGATTTGGTCCTTCTGTTGATGGCCACCGGCCACCTAGTCTTCTCCTGCTATAACTGCTTCACTGGCTCAGCAGCTGAGCCAGAAGCCAGTGATATCATAACCAGGTGGCTAACTGGGCCAAAGGGCTGATAGATATTTGTTATTTTGTTGTCTTGGGAAACCCACCTACCCTCCATGCAAACCTTCTGGTGTGAGTTATCTGTGGAAGGAATCATAGGCTCACAGTAATTCACATCTTTCTTCTTGAAAATGTGCCCATATTCCTTTCTGAACCTGACAAGGTGGCCCCTGTGTCCACCAAGAAATTTACTGCCTGGCCTCCTACTTGGAGAGTTAGCCTGGGCTTTTGGCGGCGAAGTGAAACAGAGCCCTGACCCCTTCATTGAGCTTCTTCAAGCATTATTGTCTCTTGCTTGGGTCTTTCTACGTGCAGATGAGGCCCATCCACTCTAGTGGAGGGTCGTGCACCTCTCCTCGGGTTTTCAAGGCACTGATTTTTCCAGTGTCCTTCTTTCCTGCAGTAGGCACATTGGTCCTTCCCCATGGCTTGGCGGTGCCCACAGGTTAGTCTCTCCGTGAGTGGGCCATGCTCTCCTTTTCCTGAGTCTCTGGGGTCTCTCATGGCAATTCCTAGTATTTTAGCTAGCTTCTTTGTCTCTGTCGTGCTAGGGTCATCTCTGTTGTTATACACTCAATGAGCCACTTGTACCAAATCGCTAAGATTTTTCCCTTCAAACCCTTCCCACTTCTTTGTCATGTCTGAGGCAGACTGACTGAGTAATAAAGGCAATACTTATTGCCCTCCTGTTTTCAGTGCCTCCGGGCCGTTAGGGGTATAAAGCCCGTAGGCTTCCCTCAGCCACTCTAGAAAGGCAGGCGGATATTCTCTTATAGGAACCTGAAAATTCTCACTGACCTTAGATAAATTCATAGGTTTACTAGCTCTTCTGCAGAGGGTCATGTAAGAGCAATGGTTGATACCTGGTAAAGTCCTCTGGGCCTTGCTAGGAATTGAGATCCCACATTGTTGGTGTAGTGGCCAAAAGAGTTTCTCCCAAGTGGGGAGTGCCCGCTCGCTGACCATCAGGTTCACTGACTGCTTACTGGGCCTCTGTCTGGAAGGGCTACCCTCCTCCGTTGTGAACAGCACCTGGAGAAGTTGTTGGCAAGCATTCCAGGTGGGCTGATGAGTATGGAAGTCATACCAGTACTAGTGTGTGTGGGGGGCTGCTTGTTAGGGGTGGGGGTGAGTTTGGGGGGCCGGTGGGGGAGGGAGTGACTCAATAAGGGCCTGTTAGAAGTTTTCTATTTCTGGACCCTAGAAACCTTATAGGGCGGGGGTTGAAAGAAAGGGTTTGAAGCCAGCTCTCCCACTCCCAGAGTTCTCCTGCAAAATGGGATAAAGCCGATTAGGGGAGGGTGATGGGGAGGGGAGGGGAGGGGAGGTGTGGGGGAGGGGTGAGGGAGGGGAGGGGTGGGGGAGGGTGATGTGGAGGGATGGCCTCCACCTATGTGGTTTGGGAACTTGGACCGTTTGTTTTTCCGGTCCTTCCATGTTTCCTGAAACCTTGGAAACAAGGGCCCTTTCTTTGCGGGAGGGAGTAAGTCTTTTATATTTGCAGGCTTCTTAGTGGCAATGTCAGCCCACACTTGAAGTAACGGGATCAGATCGGGATATCCTGGTTCCCTTTAAACATAACTATGAACTCTTAGTAATAGGGGGTGGGAAAACTAGTCTTGCGTGGGTCAATCAGGGACTCCTTCTGCCCCATCACTTTTAAACAAATTGTAGAGTCTCCAAGCTTTTGGGTTGAAACCACATCCTCTTGGTGAATGCCGAGAGCAGGGGTCCTCAAACTACAACCTGTGGGCCACATGCAGACAGCCGAGGACGTTGATCCTTTCTGCCGGGTGTATGTGCCCCATTTATTTTTTTTTTTGAACTTCAAATCAAGATGTGCAGTGTGCACATGAATTTGTTCGTAATATTTGTTTTTTTAAACTATAGTCTTTCCTTCAAAAGGCCTGAGGGATAGTGAACTGGCCCCCTGGGTAAACAGTTTAAAGACCCCTGCCCTAAGGTATCCTGGACTTAGGGGTTATTAATCTCCCAGCCCTGAAACATCCCTGAACATTCTACCCGTTGTAGGAGGCACCATGGGAATTTGGACCCCGGGTAATTTACAAGCCTTTACTCCAATTGAACCCAAGAAAATTCAAAATGGCTTAGGCAGTTACTCTATTTTGGTCACTTTTGACTCGTCCTGCACTAGCCCATTATTTCCATTTAACTCTATAACGCGAAGCATGATGTTTTCATAACATTAAAAATGTATATATTAATACATATATATATATATATATATTTATAACTATGAAAGTCCACAACAAAAAGAAAATTTTTTCCCAAAATTAAAATTGAAGCGTTATAGGGTTAAAAAGAAGGATGGGTCTTATCAGCGGGTCCAAGACCTTAGCATCATAAATGAATCAGTGATCCGACTGCACCTAGTAGTGCCCAAACCTGTGCCCTCCTAGGGGAAAGTGTGAATGCTTTTATCCCTCTTCCTGTACTTCCAATGAACAAACACACATGTCTGGTAATCCTAAGATTATTTTTGTTTCCTGTGACACTCACCTAATTTCAAGGCCACTGCCACCTCACAAGCTTAGCCTTGTCGTAGTCAAACTGTTCACCTTTTAGACCGTTTGTTTTTCTCAGAAGTTATCGGGTGATTAAAGCTTCTGAACCAAGTGTGCCAGGTCCACGACTACCATCTCCTGGACCACCTCAACCTTATCCATCCTGGATAAAGTTGCCCTCAATGGACAACCCCTCCCAGCAGTGTAGGAAGGGTATGGACCCAAAGCCCCACCTCGCCCCTTTTGCCAGCAGGAAGCAGCTAGAGATGTCGTCGCCCAGTACCCCCAAATATTTGGGTCCATATATCTTCAGGGGGGCAAATGTTAGGTAGCTATGCTAGGGACTGGGGCATCCGTTATGCATGCCCATAGGGCCAAGATAAGAGCCCAGTTAGGAGAGGCACCCTGTGCATGCTCAGAGGTCCAGATTTCTGGCCATGAAGGGGAGGTCACCTGGGTGGTTCCTGTACCTGGATTGACCAATCTAGGCCATGTAAATTCAATTCAGCCACTGGGGTCGGCCAGACTTGCCCACCACGCCTCCCTACGCTCATAAAACTCTCTTGAGTGCAGACCAGGCTTCTGCATGATTTCTCTCTCACTCAGGAAGGCTCTTTGGAGGCAGCTGTGCTGCACATGAGTGGCTGGTGGATACTGTTCAGATGCATGGCTTTCTGCTTGCAAGGGTTTTTGTCTCAGCTGACTGTAAGGGAGGAGGTAGTACGTCTGGATCACAGAGTATCCATGTCCACAAACGAGGCTGCTCATTCCACAGTCCTGGAAGTGCTTTATGAAAACCCTCTGCTTTGCAATGTCACTCTTTGTAGATTAGAGTGGGAGGGGCTGGGACCAAGGTATGCTGCCTCTTACTCCCAGTTGCAGGTTTCTGGATGCTGATTGTATCTCTTACAGCATCAGTTAGTGGGCTTGTTGTCTGCCTCAGGCTTTGTTCACGGAGATCCTCCAGCTAGTTGGTGGTGTGTGCGCATGAGCAGAGACTTCCTGCCAATCCCCCATGAGTAGTAGAGCTCCCATGGTGTGGACTCCATGAAAGCCTTGCCCCAGGCAGCATGCTTACAAAGGAGGGTGGGCCCTGCAGGACAGAGGACCATTCCCCCTGTGGAATGGCCTCAGAGATCCACCTCCCTCTCTGGCCAGCTGCTGGGGCTGTGGGTCCTAAGCATCATGGCTGACTCAATAATAGACACAGGGTGAGGCGACTCCAGTAGCTGTTTTGACTGGTCTAATCCAGCCTGAGATCATCCTTGCATGAGCCCCTGCCAAGATTATTTTTGTTTCTTTTATGATCTTTTCATTAGTGGCTCCTACAACACTAACCACCATCCATAAATACATCATCTGTTTGAAGCCCATCTGTACATTAATTGCCCTCCTTATTCACAAAATATCCACTCTCCACCCAAGCCCCTGGCCTCAGCTCCTCATTTTTCCCCCCTCAATGCCCGCCACCCATCCCTCATCAATCCTTGGAAATGTACTAATTCTTTTGTCATATTTTCACCCACCTTTCTTTTGAGGTCAATGAAGATCCTTGTAATCGGTTCCCACTTTCCATCCTGCCCTTCCTCCACCCTCCCAGTATCTCCACTCATAACACTGGTAAAGGGCCCATCCACTCTGGATTCCCCGTGTTTGAAATTCCTATCGGTACTAGAATACCTTCTCTAGTTTGGCCAGATTAGTATGGTAGAACTGGGATCATGATAGTGGGGCAAGAGAAAGCATTAAGAACTAGAGGAAAGTTGTGTTTCATCTTTGCTGTCTCATACCCTGTATTCTTTAATCTCCACTCTGAGATCCTTCTGTAAGGGGATGTCCAGTGCACTGCAAATAGGTTTTGGGTCTATACCCGGCAGTCCCCTCTCATTCTCCATGATAAGATTTTTTTGTTCTCATGATACCTGTTGCCTTATCCCTTTAAAACTTTGTGATCACACAGGCTGGTATGCTTTCTCCATGTGGGCTCTGTTGCTTCAGAGCCAGATGGCTGTTTCTTTACCCTCAGGCCTTTAAGACCCCACACGCTATATCTTTAGGTAGCTGGACACCATCGGCTTTCTTCACCACATTTGCTTATGCAGCCGCTTTGTGGTCAGTGATTGTGTAGGGAAGGTGAGCATCTTAGAATGCCAATTTAATAGAACAGTGTTATTGCAATGAGGGAGTCCTTGAGCGGAGGCCCTATGTCCATCTGCTACCTTAATACTAAATCTATAAACATATGGACACAGATCTATTTCCCCATGCCCCTTTGTAAATATATGTACATATGTACATGCCTTTATTTAGACGTCTATAACTGGCCCTTGCTTCCCAGCTCACTCTTCTATACTCTTTGATTTTCCTCTTGTGCCCACTGACATGCTCAGTCTTCCTTTGGGTTTCAGTAATTCCTCTTGGTTACATTACCTTTGATCACGCCCTACCAGGCCTCCTACATCCCCCTCACTATCGTTTTCCATCACTTGTTGTACCCTTGTCTCTGGGTTTCTTTACAGCACTTCCTTTCCCCCCACCGTGCTCACTCCCATGCCCAATGGAAAGGGCCGGTCACATGTTTACTCCTCCAGATTGTTCATCCAGCCTCTCTTAATTAGACAGACCTGTAAAGGTAATAACATGCACAAAACAAGACTGAGCTAAACCAAGCAGCAAAAAGAAAAAACAAACAAACAAAAATGAAAACAAAACCCAACCCAAATCCAATGACACTAAAAGAAAACAACACTAACCAGAAAGAAAAGTACAAGGACTGTGTGGTGAACTTTAGGAGTGTTTTCCAGTCCAGTCTGTGGGGGCACCGAACCCTGACCACAAAGTCCACCTTTGGCATTCCCCGGGGACTTTGATGCTCCGTTTTCTTACTCTTCCGCTGCACTCTCTTAGTGTCATGCATCGAAGTGGCAGGATCAGTTCGGGCGCAGTTCCCACACTGTGTGTCCAGTGTTGTCCCCTCTAAGGCTATGGGTCTTTGAGGGACGTTTCTCATCGTGGGGCTGCCCATGTGGTCTTCTCTGTGGATTGGCTTCTCTGATTGGGAACATCATCCTCAAGGTGTATTGGGCCAGGGTGTGCTCCATTCTCCCCTCCTCCCCCTTGTTCTGCCCTGTGTTCACTGATCAGATATGTCCCTCTCCGCGAGCTGCAGATCCGGTGCCATCCTGTGAAATACAATCTTTTGGGGCTGCAAGGATGTGGGGGGGTGGGTATCAGCTCAGATCTTTTGAGAGTCCAGGAGATATTGACTTCTCGATGGGCACAGTTCTGTGGGGCACCGTGCTCTTGGTCCAGACGCTGGTTGTGAATATGACTTTGTTGTTAACCAGTTGTGTGTCTCTGGGTCAACTCCCGTGTGTTTTTGAGTGAGTTTTCTAATCTGCAAAGTAAATGTACAGGATTATCCAGACTCCCATGTCAGCAAGTTATCGAGAGGGGTTAATCAGAGACTGTTTCATATAGTGTGTACCTGCGCGCCGCATTCTAGACCTGCGATGGCAATTATGAGCTCAGGATAGAGATGGTGTCCAGCAGGTAACATACGTGGCTCCATATTGAAACAGGAAGCCCACTGTGGAGATTTGGTCCTTCTGTTGATGGCCACCGGCCACCTAGTCTTCTCCTGCTATAACTGCTTCACTGGCTCAGCAGCTGAGCCAGAAGCCAGTGATATCATAACCAGGTGGCTAACTGGGCCAAAGGGCTGATAGATATTTGTTATTTTGTTGTCTTGGGAAACCCACCTACCCTCCATGCAAACCTTCTGGTGTGAGTTATCTGTGGAAGGAATCATAGGCTCACAGTAATTCACATCTTTCTTCTTGAAAATGTGCCCATATTCCTTTCTGAACCTGACAAGGTGGCCCCTGTGTCCACCAAGAAATTTACTGCCTGGCCTCCTACTTGGAGAGTTAGCCTGGGCTTTTGGCGGCGAAGTGAAACAGAGCCCTGACCCCTTCATTGAGCTTCTTCAAGCATTATTGTCTCTTGCTTGGGTCTTTCTACGTGCAGATGAGGCCCATCCACTCTAGTGGAGGGTCGTGCACCTCTCCTCGGGTTTTCAAGGCACTGATTTTTCCAGTGTCCTTCTTTCCTGCAGTAGGCACATTGGTCCTTCCCCATGGCTTGGCGGTGCCCACAGGTTAGTCTCTCCGTGAGTGGGCCATGCTCTCCTTTTCCTGAGTCTCTGGGGTCTCTCATGGCAATTCCTAGTATTTTAGCTAGCTTCTTTGTCTCTGTCGTGCTAGGGTCATCTCTGTTGTTATACACTCAATGAGCCACTTGTACCAAATCGCTAAGATTTTTCCCTTCAAACCCTTCCCACTTCTTTGTCATGTCTGAGGCAGACTGACTGAGTAATAAAGGCAATACTTATTGCCCTCCTGTTTTCAGTGCCTCCGGGCCGTTAGGGGTATAAAGCCCGTAGGCTTCCCTCAGCCACTCTAGAAAGGCAGGCGGATATTCTCTTATAGGAACCTGAAAATTCTCACTGACCTTAGATAAATTCATAGGTTTCCTAGCTCTTCTGCAGAGGGTCATGTAAGAGCAATGGTTGATACCTGGTAAAGTCCTCTGGGCCTTGCTAGGAATTGAGATCCCACATTGTTGGTGTAGTGGCCAAAAGAGTTTCTCCCAAGTGGGGAGTGCCCGCTCGCTGACCATCAGGTTCACTGACTGCTTACTGGGCCTCTGTCTGGAAGGGCTACCCTCCTCCGTTGTGAACAGCACCTGGAGAAGTTGTTGGCAAGCATTCCAGGTGGGCTGATGAGTATGGAAGTCATACCAGTACTAGTGTGTGTGGGGGGCTGCTTGTTAGGGGTGGGGGTGAGTTTGGGGGGCCGGTGGGGGAGGGAGTGACTCAATAAGGGCCTGTTAGAAGTTTTCTATTTCTGGACCCTAGAAACCTTATAGGGCGGGGGTTGAAAGAAAGGGTTTGAAGCCAGCTCTCCCACTCCCAGAGTTCTCCTGCAAAATGGGATAAAGCCGATTAGGGGAGAGTGATGGGGAGGGGAGGGGAGGGGAGGTGTGGGGGAGGGGTGAGGGAGGGGAGGGGTGGGGGAGGGTGATGTGGAGGGATGGCCTCCACCTATGTGGTTTTGGGAACTTGGACCGTTTGTTTTTCCGGTCCTTCCATGTTTCCTGAAACCTTGGAAACAAGGGCCCTTTCTTTGCGGGAGGGAGTAAGTCTTTTATATTTGCAGGCTTCTTAGTGGCAATGTCAGCCCACACTTGAAGTAACGGGATCAGATCGGGATATCCTGGTTCCCTTTAAACATAACTATGAACTCTTAGTAATAGGGGGTGGGAAAACTAGTCTTGCGAGGGTCAATCAGGGACTCCTTCTGCCCCATCACTTTTAAACAAATTGTAGAGTCTCCAAGCTTTTGGGTTGAAACCACATCCTCTTGGTGAATGCCGAGAGCAGGGGTCCTCAAACTACAACCTGTGGGCCACATGCAGACAGCCGAGGACGTTGATCCTTTCTGCCGGGTGTATGTGCCCCATTTATTTTTTTTTTTGAACTTCAAATCAAGATGTGCAGTGTGCACATGAATTTGTTCGTAATATTTGTTTTTTTAAACTATAGTCTTTCCTTCAAAAGGCCTGAGGGATAGTGAACTGGCCCCCTGGGTAAACAGTTTAAGGACCCCTGCCCTAAGGTATCCTGGACTTAGGGGTTATTAATCTCCCAGCCCTGAAACATCCCTGAACATTCTACCCGTTGTAGGAGGCACCATGGGAATTTGGACCCCGGGTAATTTACAAGCCTTTACTCCAATTGAACCCACGAAAATTCAAAATGGCTTAGGCATTTACTCTATTTTGGTCACTTTTGACTCGTCATGCACTAGCCCATTATTTCCATTTAACTCTATAACGCGAAGCATGATGTTTTCATAACATTAAAAATGTATATATTAATACATATATATATATATATTTATAACTATGAAAGTCCACAACAAAAAGAAAATTTTTTCCCAAAATTAAAATTGAAGCGTTATAGGGTTAAAAAGAAGGATGGGTCTTATCAGCGGGTCCAAGACCTTAGCATCATAAATGAATCAGTGATCCGACTGCACCTAGTAGTGCCCAAACCTGTGCCCTCCTAGGGGAAAGTGTGAATGCTTTTATCCCTCTTCCTGTACTTCCAATGAACAAACACACATGTCTGGTAATCCTAAGATTATTTTTGTTTCCTGTGACACTCACCTAATTTCAAGGCCACTGCCACCTCACAAGCTTAGCCTTGTCGTAGTCAAACTGTTCACCTTTTAGACCGTTTGTTTTTCTCAGAAGTTATCGGGTGATTAAAGCTTCTGAACCAAGTGTGCCAGGTCCACGACTACCATCTCCTGGACCACCTCAACCTTATCCATCCTGGATAAAGTTGCCCTCAATGGACAACCCCTCCCAGCAGTGTAGGAAGGGTATGGACCCAAAGCCCCACCTCGCCCCTTTTGCCAGCAGGAAGCAGCTAGAGATGTCGTCGCCCAGTACCCCCAAAGATTTGGGTCCATATCTCTTCAGGGGGGCAAATGTTAGGTAGCTATGCTAGGGACTGGGGCATCCGTTATGCATGCCCATAGGGCCAAGATAAGAGCCCAGTTAGGAGAGGCACCCTGTGCATGCTCAGAGGTCCAGATTTCTGGCCATGAAGGGGAGGTCACCTGGGTGGTTCCTGTACCTGGATTGACCAATCTAGGCCATGTAAATTCAATTCAGCCACTGGGGTCGGCCAGACTTGCCCACCACGCCTCCCTACGCTCATAAAACTCTCTTGAGTGCAGACCAGGCTTCTGCATGATTTCTCTCTCACTCAGGAAGGCTCTTTGGAGGCAGCTGTGCTGCACATGAGTGGCTGGTGGATACTGTTCAGATGCATGGCTTTCTGCTTGCAAGGGTTTTTGTCTCAGCTGACTGTAAGGGAGGAGGTAGTACGTCTGGATCACAGAGTATCCATGTCCACAAACGAGGCTGCTCATTCCACAGTCCTGGAAGTGCTTTATGAAAACCCTCTGCTTTGCAATGTCATTCTTTGTAGATTAGAGTGGGAGGGGCTGGGACCAAGGTATGCTGCCTCTTACTCCCAGTTGCAGGTTTCTGGATGCTGATTGTATCTCTTACAGCATCAGTTAGTGGGCTTGTTGTCTGCCTCAGGCTTTGTTCACGGAGATCCTCCAGCTAGTTGGTGGTGTGTGCGCATGAGCAGAGACTTCCTGCCAATCCCCCATGAGTAGTAGAGCTCCCATGGTGTGGACTCCATGAAAGCCTTGCCCCAGGCAGCATGCTTACAAAGGAGGGTGGGCCCTGCAGGACAGAGGACCATTCCCCCTGTGGAATGGCCTCAGAGATCCACCTCCCTCTCTGGCCAGCTGCTGGGGCTGTGGGTCCTAAGCATCATGGCTGACTCAATAATAGACACAGGGTGAGGCGACTCCAGTAGCTGTTTTGACTGGTCTAATCCAGCCTGAGATCATCCTTGCATGAGCCCCTGCCAAGATTATTTTTGTTTCTTTTATGATCTTTTCATTAGTGGCTCCTACAACACTAACCACCATCCATAAATACATCATCTGTTTGAAGCCCATCTGTACATTAATTGCCCTCCTTATTCACAAAATATCCACTCTCCACCCAAGCCCCTGGCCTCAGCTCCTCATTTTTCCCCCCTCAATGCCCGCCACCCATCCCTCATCAATCCTTGGAAATGTACTAATTCTTTTGTCATATTTTCACCCACCTTTCTTTTGAGGTCAATGAAGATCCTTGTAATCGGTTCCCACTTTCCATCCTGCCCTTCCTCCACCCTCCCAGTATCTCCACTCATAACACTGGTAAAGGGCCCATCCACTCTGGATTCCCCGTGTTTGAAATTCCTATCGGTACTAGAATACCTTCTCTAGTTTGGCCAGATTAGTATGGTAGAACTGGGATCATGATAGTGGGGCAAGAGAAAGCATTAAGAACTAGAGGAAAGTTGTGTTTCATCTTTGCTGTCTCATACCCTGTATTCTTTAATCTCCACTCTGAGATCCTTCTGTAAGGGGATGTCCAGTGCACTGCAAATAGGTTTTGGGTCTATACCCGGCAGTCCCCTCTCATTCTCCATGATAAGATTTTTTTGTTCTCATGATACCTGTTGCCTTATCCCTTTAAAACTTTGTGATCACACAGGCTGGTATGCTTTCTCCATGTGGGCTCTGTTGCTTCAGAGCCAGATGGCTGTTTCTTTACCCTCAGGCCTTTAAGACCCCACACGCTATATCTTTAGGTAGCTGGACACCATCGGCTTTCTTCACCACATTTGCTTATGCAGCCGCTTTGTGGTCAGTGATTGTGTAGGGAAGGTGAGCATCTTAGAATGCCAATTTAATAGAACAGTGTTATTGCAATGAGGGAGTCCTTGAGCGGAGGCCCTATGTCCATCTGCTACCTTAATACTAAATCTATAAACATATGGACATAGATCTATTTCCCCATGCCCCTTTGTAAATATATGTACATATGTACATGCCTTTATTTAGACGTCTATAACTGGCCCTTGCTTCCCAGCTCACTCTTCTATACTCTTTGATTTTCCTCTTGTGCCCACTGACATGCTCAGTCTTCCTTTGGGTTTCAGTAATTCCTCTTGGTTACATTACCTTTGATCACGCCCTACCAGGCCTCCTACATCCCCCTCACTATCGTTTTCCATCACTTGTTGTACCCTTGTCTCTGGGTTTCTTTACAGCACTTCCTTTCCCCCCACCGTGCTCACTCCCATGCCCAATGGAAAGGGCCGGTCACATGTTTACTCCTCCAGATTGTTCATCCAGCCTCTCTTAATTAGACAGACCTGTAAAGGTAATAACATGCACAAAACAAGACTGAGCTAAACCAAGCAGCAAAAAGAAAAAAAAAACAAACAAAAATGAAAACAAAACCCAACCCAAATCCAATGACACTAAAAGAAAACAACACTAACCAGAAAGAAAAGTACAAGGACTGTGTGGTGAACTTTAGGAGTGTTTTCCAGTCCAGTCTGTGGGGGCACCGAACCCTGACCACAAAGTCCACCTTTGGCATTCCCCGGGGACTTTGATGCTCCGTTTTCTTACTCTTCCGCTGCACTCTCTTAGTGTCATGCATCGAAGTGGCAGGATCAGTTCGGGCGCAGTTCCCACACTGTGTGTCCAGTGTTGTCCCCTCTAAGGCTATGGGTCTTTGAGGGACGTTTCTCATCGTGGGGCTGCCCATGTGGTCTTCTCTGTGGATTGGCTTCTCTGATTGGGAACATCATCCTCAAGGTGTATTGGGCCAGGGTGTGCTCCATTCTCCCCTCCTCCCCCTTGTTCTGCCCTGTGTTCACTGATCAGATATGTCCCTCTCCGCGAGCTGCAGATCCGGTGCCATCCTGTGAAATACAATCTTTTGGGGCTGCAAGGATGTGGGGGGGTGGGTATCAGCTCAGATCTTTTGAGAGTCCAGGAGATATTGACTTCTCGATGGGCACAGTTCTGTGGGGCACCGTGCTCTTGGTCCAGACGCTGGTTGTGAATATGACTTTGTTGTTAACCAGTTGTGTGTCTCTGGGTCAACTCCCGTGTGTTTTTGAGTGAGTTTTCTAATCTGCAAAGTAAATGTACAGGATTATCCAGACTCCCATGTCAGCAAGTTATCGAGAGGGGTTAATCAGAGACTGTTTCATATAGTGTGTACCTGCGCGCCGCATTCTAGACCTGCGATGGCAATTATGAGCTCAGGATAGAGATGGTGTCCAGCAGGTAACATACGTGGCTCCATATTGAAACAGGAAGCCCACTGTGGAGATTTGGTCCTTCTGTTGATGGCCACCGGCCACCTAGTCTTCTCCTGCTATAACTGCTTCACTGGCTCAGCAGCTGAGCCAGAAGCCAGTGATATCATAACCAGGTGGCTAACTGGGCCAAAGGGCTGATAGATATTTGTTATTTTGTTGTCTTGGGAAACCCACCTACCCTCCATGCAAACCTTCTGGTGTGAGTTATCTGTGGAAGGAATCATAGGCTCACAGTAATTCACATCTTTCTTCTTGAAAATGTGCCCATATTCCTTTCTGAACCTGACAAGGTGGCCCCTGTGTCCACCAAGAAATTTACTGCCTGGCCTCCTACTTGGAGAGTTAGCCTGGGCTTTTGGCGGCGAAGTGAAACAGAGCCCTGACCCCTTCATTGAGCTTCTTCAAGCATTATTGTCTCTTGCTTGGGTCTTTCTACGTGCAGATGAGGCCCATCCACTCTAGTGGAGGGTCGTGCACCTCTCCTCGGGTTTTCAAGGCACTGATTTTTCCAGTGTCCTTCTTTCCTGCAGTAGGCACATTGGTCCTTCCCCATGGCTTGGCGGTGCCCACAGGTTAGTCTCTCCGTGAGTGGGCCATGCTCTCCTTTTCCTGAGTCTCTGGGGCCTCTCATGGCAATTCCTAGTATTTTAGCTAGCTTCTTTGTCTCTGTCGTGCTAGGGTCATCTCTGTTGTTATACACTCAATGAGCCACTTGTACCAAATCGCTAAGATTTTTCCCTTCAAACCCTTCCCACTTCTTTGTCATGTCTGAGGCAGACTGACTGAGTAATAAAGGCAATACTTATTGCCCTCCTGTTTTCAGTGCCTCCGGGCCGTTAGGGGTATAAAGCCCGTAGGCTTCCCTCAGCCACTCTAGAAAGGCAGGCGGATATTCTCTTATAGGAACCTGAAAATTCTCACTGACCTTAGATAAATTCATAGGTTTCCTAGCTCTTCTGCAGAGGGTCATGTAAGAGCAATGGTTGATACCTGGTAAAGTCCTCTGGGCCTTGCTAGGAATTGAGATCCCACATTGTTGGTGTAGTGGCCAAAAGAGTTTCTCCCAAGTGGGGAGTGCCCGCTCGCTGACCATCAGGTTCACTGACTGCTTACTGGGCCTCTGTCTGGAAGGTCTACCCTCCTCCGTTGTGAACAGCACCTGGAGAAGTTGTTGGCAAGCATTCCAGGTGGGCTGATGAGTATGGAAGTCATACCAGTACTAGTGTGTGTGGGGGGCTGCTTGTTAGGGGTGGGGGTGAGTTTGGGGGGCCGGTGGGGGAGGGAGTGACTCAATAAGGGCCTGTTAGAAGTTTTCTATTTCTGGACCCTAGAAACCTTATAGGGCGGGGGTTGAAAGAAAGGGTTTGAAGCCAGCTCTCCCACTCCCAGAGTTCTCCTGCAAAATGGGATAAAGCCGATTAGGGGAGAGTGATGGGGAGGGGAGGGGAGGGGAGGTGTGGGGGAGGGGTGAGGGAGGGGAGGGGTGGGGGAGGGTGATGTGGAGGGATGGCCTCCACCTATGTGGTTTTGGGAACTTGGACCGTTTGTTTTTCCGGTCCTTCCATGTTTCCTGAAACCTTGGAAACAAGGGCCCTTTCTTTGCGGGAGGGAGTAAGTCTTTTATATTTGCAGGCTTCTTAGTGGCAATGTCAGCCCACACTTGAAGTAACGGGATCAGATCGGGATATCCTGGTTCCCTTTAAACATAACTATGAACTCTTAGTAATAGGGGGTGGGAAAACTAGTCTTGCGTGGGTCAATCAGGGACTCCTTCTGCCCCATCACTTTTAAACAAATTGTAGAGTCTCCAAGCTTTTGGGTTGAAACCACATCCTCTTGGTGAATGCCGAGAGCAGGGGTCCTCAAACTACAACCTGTGGGCCACATGCAGACAGCCGAGGACGTTGATCCTTTCTGCCGGGTGTATGTGCCCCATTTATTTTTTTTTTGAACTTCAAATCAAGATGTGCAGTGTGCACATGAATTTGTTCGTAATATTTGTTTTCTTAAACTATAGTCTTTCCTTCAAAAGGCCTGAGGGATAGTGAACTGGCCCCCTGGGTAAACAGTTTAAAGACCCCTGCCCTAAGGTATCCTGGACTTAGGGGTTATTAATCTCCCAGCCCTGAAACATCCCTGAACATTCTACCCGTTGTAGGAGGCACCATGGGAATTTGGACCCCGGGTAATTTACAAGCCTTTACTCCAATTGAACCCAAGAAAATTCAAAATGGCTTAGGCAGTTACTCTATTTTGGTCACTTTTGACTCGTCCTGCACTAGCCCATTATTTCCATTTAACTCTATAACGCGAAGCATGATGTTTTCATAACATTAAAAATGTATATATTAATACATATATATATATATATTTATAACTATGAAAGTCCACAACAAAAAGAAAATTTTTTCCCAAAATTAAAATTGAAGCGTTATAGGGTTAAAAAGAAGGATGGGTCTTATCAGCGGGTCCAAGACCTTAGCATCATAAATGAATCAGTGATCCGACTGCACCTAGTAGTGCCCAAACCTGTGCCCTCCTAGGGGAAAGTGTGAATGCTTTTATCCCTCTTCCTGTACTTCCAATGAACAAACACACATGTCTGGTAATCCTAAGATTATTTTTGTTTCCTGTGACACTCACCTAATTTCAAGGCCACTGCCACCTCACAAGCTTAGCCTTGTCGTAGTCAAACTGTTCACCTTTTAGACCGTTTGTTTTTCTCAGAAGTTATCGGGTGATTAAAGCTTCTGAACCAAGTGTGCCAGGTCCACGACTACCATCTCCTGGACCACCTCAACCTTATCCATCCTGGATAAAGTTGCCCTCAATGGACAACCCCTCCCAGCAGTGTAGGAAGGGTATGGACCCAAAGCCCCACCTCGCCCCTTTTGCCAGCAGGAAGCAGCTAGAGATGTCGTCGCCCAGTACCCCCAAAGATTTGGGTCCATATCTCTTCAGGGGGGCAAATGTTAGGTAGCTATGCTAGGGACTGGGGCATCCGTTATGCATGCCCATAGGGCCAAGATAAGAGCCCAGTTAGGAGAGGCACCCTGTGCATGCTCAGAGGTCCAGATTTCTGGCCATGAAGGGGAGGTCACCTGGGTGGTTCCTGTACCTGGATTGACCAATCTAGGCCATGTAAATTCAATTCAGCCACTGGGGTCGGCCAGACTTGCCCACCACGCCTCCCTACGCTCATAAAACTCTCTTGAGTGCAGACCAGGCTTCTGCATGATTTCTCTCTCACTCAGGAAGGCTCTTTGGAGGCAGCTGTGCTGCACATGAGTGGCTGGTGGATACTGTTCAGATGCATGGCTTTCTGCTTGCAAGGGTTTTTGTCTCAGCTGACTGTAAGGGAGGAGGTAGTACGTCTGGATCACAGAGTATCCATGTCCACAAACGAGGCTGCTCATTCCACAGTCCTGGAAGTGCTTTATGAAAACCCTCTGCTTTGCAATGTCATTCTTTGTAGATTAGAGTGGGAGGGGCTGGGACCAAGGTATGCTGCCTCTTACTCCCAGTTGCAGGTTTCTGGATGCTGATTGTATCTCTTACAGCATCAGTTAGTGGGCTTGTTGTCTGCCTCAGGCTTTGTTCACGGAGATCCTCCAGCTAGTTGGTGGTGTGTGCGCATGAGCAGAGACTTCCTGCCAATCCCCCATGAGTAGTAGAGCTCCCATGGTGTGGACTCCATGAAAGCCTTGCCCCAGGCAGCATGCTTACAAAGGAGGGTGGGCCCTGCAGGACAGAGGACCATTCCCCCTGTGGAATGGCCTCAGAGATCCACCTCCCTCTCTGGCCAGCTGCTGGGGCTGTGGGTCCTAAGCATCATGGCTGACTCAATAATAGACACAGGGTGAGGCGACTCCAGTAGCTGTTTTGACTGGTCTAATCCAGCCTGAGATCATCCTTGCATGAGCCCCTGCCAAGATTATTTTTGTTTCTTTTATGATCTTTTCATTAGTGGCTCCTACAACACTAACCACCATCCATAAATACATCATCTGTTTGAAGCCCATCTGTACATTAATTGCCCTCCTTATTCACAAAATATCCACTCTCCACCCAAGCCCCTGGCCTCAGCTCCTCATTTTTCCCCCCTCAATGCCCGCCACCCATCCCTCATCAATCCTTGGAAATGTACTAATTCTTTTGTCATATTTTCACCCACCTTTCTTTTGAGGTCAATGAAGATCCTTGTAATCGGTTCCCACTTTCCATCCTGCCCTTCCTCCACCCTCCCAGTATCTCCACTCATAACACTGGTAAAGGGCCCATCCACTCTGGATTCCCCGTGTTTGAAATTCCTATCGGTACTAGAATACCTTCTCTAGTTTGGCCAGATTAGTATGGTAGAACTGGGATCATGATAGTGGGGCAAGAGAAAGCATTAAGAACTAGAGGAAAGTTGTGTTTCATCTTTGCTGTCTCATACCCTGTATTCTTTAATCTCCACTCTGAGATCCTTCTGTAAGGGGATGTCCAGTGCACTGCAAATAGGTTTTGGGTCTATACCCGGCAGTCCCCTCTCATTCTCCATGATAAGATTTTTTTGTTCTCATGATACCTGTTGCCTTATCCCTTTAAAACTTTGTGATCACACAGGCTGGTATGCTTTCTCCATGTGGGCTCTGTTGCTTCAGAGCCAGATGGCTGTTTCTTTACCCTCAGGCCTTTAAGACCCCACACGCTATATCTTTAGGTAGCTGGACACCATCGGCTTTCTTCACCACATTTGCTTATGCAGCCGCTTTGTGGTCAGTGATTGTGTAGGGAAGGTGAGCATCTTAGAATGCCAATTTAATAGAACAGTGTTATTGCAATGAGGGAGTCCTTGAGCGGAGGCCCTATGTCCATCTGCTACCTTAATACTAAATCTATAAACATATGGACATAGATCTATTTCCCCATGCCCCTTTGTAAATATATGTACATATGTACATGCCTTTATTTAGACGTCTATAACTGGCCCTTGCTTCCCAGCTCACTCTTCTATACTCTTTGATTTTCCTCTTGTGCCCACTGACATGCTCAGTCTTCCTTTGGGTTTCAGTAATTCCTCTTGGTTACATTACCTTTGATCACGCCCTACCAGGCCTCCTACATCCCCCTCACTATCGTTTTCCATCACTTGTTGTACCCTTGTCTCTGGGTTTCTTTACAGCACTTCCTTTCCCCCCACCGTGCTCACTCCCATGCCCAATGGAAAGGGCCGGTCACATGTTTACTCCTCCAGATTGTTCATCCAGCCTCTCTTAATTAGACAGACCTGTAAAGGTAATAACATGCACAAAACAAGACTGAGCTAAACCAAGCAGCAAAAAGAAAAAAAAAACAAACAAAAATGAAAACAAAACCCAACCCAAATCCAATGACACTAAAAGAAAACAACACTAACCAGAAAGAAAAGTACAAGGACTGTGTGGTGAACTTTAGGAGTGTTTTCCAGTCCAGTCTGTGGGGGCACCGAACCCTGACCACAAAGTCCACCTTTGGCATTCCCCGGGGACTTTGATGCTCCGTTTTCTTACTCTTCCGCTGCACTCTCTTAGTGTCATGCATCGAAGTGGCAGGATCAGTTCGGGCGCAGTTCCCACACTGTGTGTCCAGTGTTGTCCCCTCTAAGGCTATGGGTCTTTGAGGGACGTTTCTCATCGTGGGGCTGCCCATGTGGTCTTCTCTGTGGATTGGCTTCTCTGATTGGGAACATCATCCTCAAGGTGTATTGGGCCAGGGTGTGCTCCATTCTCCCCTCCTCCCCCTTGTTCTGCCCTGTGTTCACTGATCAGATATGTCCCTCTCCGCGAGCTGCAGATCCGGTGCCATCCTGTGAAATACAATCTTTTGGGGCTGCAAGGATGTGGGGGGGTGGGTATCAGCTCAGATCTTTTGAGAGTCCAGGAGATATTGACTTCTCGATGGGCACAGTTCTGTGGGGCACCGTGCTCTTGGTCCAGACGCTGGTTGTGAATATGACTTTGTTGTTAACCAGTTGTGTGTCTCTGGGTCAACTCCCGTGTGTTTTTGAGTGAGTTTTCTAATCTGCAAAGTAAATGTACAGGATTATCCAGACTCCCATGTCAGCAAGTTATCGAGAGGGGTTAATCAGAGACTGTTTCATATAGTGTGTACCTGCGCGCCGCATTCTAGACCTGCGATGGCAATTATGAGCTCAGGATAGAGATGGTGTCCAGCAGGTAACATACGTGGCTCCATATTGAAACAGGAAGCCCACTGTGGAGATTTGGTCCTTCTGTTGATGGCCACCGGCCACCTAGTCTTCTCCTGCTATAACTGCTTCACTGGCTCAGCAGCTGAGCCAGAAGCCAGTGATATCATAACCAGGTGGCTAACTGGGCCAAAGGGCTGATAGATATTTGTTATTTTGTTGTCTTGGGAAACCCACCTACCCTCCATGCAAACCTTCTGGTGTGAGTTATCTGTGGAAGGAATCATAGGCTCACAGTAATTCACATCTTTCTTCTTGAAAATGTGCCCATATTCCTTTCTGAACCTGACAAGGTGGCCCCTGTGTCCACCAAGAAATTTACTGCCTGGCCTCCTACTTGGAGAGTTAGCCTGGGCTTTTGGCGGCGAAGTGAAACAGAGCCCTGACCCCTTCATTGAGCTTCTTCAAGCATTATTGTCTCTTGCTTGGGTCTTTCTACGTGCAGATGAGGCCCATCCACTCTAGTGGAGGGTCGTGCACCTCTCCTCGGGTTTTCAAGGCACTGATTTTTCCAGTGTCCTTCTTTCCTGCAGTAGGCACATTGGTCCTTCCCCATGGCTTGGCGGTGCCCACAGGTTAGTCTCTCCGTGAGTGGGCCATGCTCTCCTTTTCCTGAGTCTCTGGGGTCTCTCATGGCAATTCCTAGTATTTTAGCTAGCTTCTTTGTCTCTGTCGTGCTAGGGTCATCTCTGTTGTTATACACTCAATGAGCCACTTGTACCAAATCGCTAAGATTTTTCCCTTCAAACCCTTCCCACTTCTTTGTCATGTCTGAGGCAGACTGACTGAGTAATAAAGGCAATACTTATTGCCCTCCTGTTTTCAGTGCCTCCGGGCCGTTAGGGGTATAAAGCCCGTAGGCTTCCCTCAGCCACTCTAGAAAGGCAGGCGGATATTCTCTTATAGGAACCTGAAAATTCTCACTGACCTTAGATAAATTCATAGGTTTCCTAGCTCTTCTGCAGAGGGTCATGTAAGAGCAATGGTTGATACCTGGTAAAGTCCTCTGGGCCTTGCTAGGAATTGAGATCCCACATTGTTGGTGTAGTGGCCAAAAGAGTTTCTCCCAAGTGGGGAGTGCCCGCTCGCTGACCATCAGGTTCACTGACTGCTTACTGGGCCTCTGTCTGGAAGGGCTACCCTCCTCCGTTGTGAACAGCACCTGGAGAAGTTGTTGGCAAGCATTCCAGGTGGGCTGATGAGTATGGAAGTCATACCAGTACTAGTGTGTGTGGGGGGCTGCTTGTTAGGGGTGGGGGTGAGTTTGGGGGGCCGGTGGGGGAGGGAGTGACTCAATAAGGGCCTGTTAGAAGTTTTCTATTTCTGGACCCTAGAAACCTTATAGGGCGGGGGTTGAAAGAAAGGGTTTGAAGCCAGCTCTCCCACTCCCAGAGTTCTCCTGCAAAATGGGATAAAGCCGATTAGGGGAGAGTGATGGGGAGGGGAGGGGAGGGGAGGTGTGGGGGAGGGGTGAGGGAGGGGAGGGGTGGGGGAGGGTGATGTGGAGGGATGGCCTCCACCTATGTGGTTTTGGGAACTTGGACCGTTTGTTTTTCCGGTCCTTCCATGTTTCCCGAAACCTTGGAAACAAGGGCCCTTTCTTTGCGGGAGGGAGTAAGTCTTTTATATTTGCAGGCTTCTTAGTGGCAATGTCAGCCCACACTTGAAGTAACGGGATCAGATCGGGATATCCTGGTTCCCTTTAAACATAACTATGAACTCTTAGTAATAGGGGGTGGGAAAACTAGTCTTGCGTGGGTCAATCAGGGACTCCTTCTGCCCCATCACTTTTAAACAAATTGTAGAGTCTCCAAGCTTTTGGGTTGAAACCACATCCTCTTGGTGAATGCCGAGAGCAGGGGTCCTCAAACTACAACCTGTGGGCCACATGCAGACAGCCGAGGACGTTGATCCTTTCTGCCGGGTGTATGTGCCCCATTTATTTTTTTTTTTGAACTTCAAATCAAGATGTGCAGTGTGCACATGAATTTGTTCGTAATATTTGTTTTTTTAAACTATAGTCTTTCCTTCAAAAGGCCTGAGGGATAGTGAACTGGCCCCCTGGGTAAACAGTTTAAAGACCCCTGCCCTAAGGTATCCTGGACTTAGGGGTTATTAATCTCCCAGCCCTGAAACATCCCTGAACATTCTACCCGTTGTAGGAGGCACCATGGGAATTTGGACCCCGGGTAATTTACAAGCCTTTACTCCAATTGAACCCAAGAAAATTCAAAATGGCTTAGGCAGTTACTCTATTTTGGTCACTTTTGACTCGTCCTGCACTAGCCCATTATTTCCATTTAACTCTATAACGCGAAGCATGATGTTTTCATAACATTAAAAATGTAT